>NC_079191.1:271367533-271667663 GCF_029499605.1 Hyla sarda | reverse complement strand
TGTTTTACTTTTTATTTTGTGTAGTGTAGTGTTTTTAGGATACATTTACACGGGCGGAGGTTTACAGTCAGTTTCTCGCTGGGAGTTTGAGTTGCGGCGGAAAATTTGCCGCATCTCAAACTTGCAGCAGAACTCGCTATAAACCCACTCGTGTGAATGTACCCTGTACATTCACATGGGAGAGGGGGGGAGTCAAACCTCCAGCTGTTGCAAAGCTACAACTCCAAGCATGCACTGACAGACCATACATGCTGGGAGTTGCAGTTATGCAACAGCTGGAGGCACATTGGTTGCCAAACACTGAGAGTTTGTTACTTAACACAGTGTTTCGCAACCAGTGTGCCTCCAGCTGTTGCAAAACTAGAACTACTAGCATGTACAGTCTCTCGGTGCATGCTGGGAGTTGTATTTTTGCAACAGCTGGAGGCACACTGGTTGCAAAACACTGAGTTAGGTAACAAACTCTGTCTCCAGCTGTTGCAAAACTGCAACAATCAGCTTGCATTGACAGCCGAAGGGCATGCTGAGAGTTATAGTTTTTCAACAGCTGGAGGCACACTGCTACAACTCCCAGCATAGCCCTTTGGTAGTCTGTGCATGCTGGGAGTTGTAGTTATGCAACAGCTGGATGCACTTTTCCATAGAAAAAATGTGCCTCCAGCTGTTGCATAACTACAACCCCCAGCATGCACAGACTACCAAAGGGCATGCTGGGAGTTGTAGTTGGAACTCCAGCTGTTGCAAAACTACAACTCCCAGCATGCTAAGCAACAGCAGGAAGTGAAGAGGCCTTACCTCCTGCTGTATCCTGCCCCTGGAGGGCCGCCCCAGCTGCAGCCGATCCTGCTGCTCCTGTCGCTGCCACCGATCCTGAGGGGACCCTCGCCGGACCAAGGCAAGGTAGGAGACCCCCGCCGGCACTGATCTCCGCTCCGATCGCCATCCCCACCCATGCCACCTCACTCCTGATGAGTAAGGGTGAATGGGGCTGTCTCGGACAGCCCCATTCACCCTTTTTTTCCGGGCCACCGGGTCACCAGAGACCCGATTGACCCGGAATAATCACAAATCGTACGTCTGAATTGACGCGCGATTTGCGGCGATCGCCGATATGGGGGGGACCTCAGGACCCCCCTGGGCGATATGCCGGTATGCCTGCTGAACGATATCAGCAGGCATCCCGGTCCGGTCCCTGCCGGGACTCGGAAACGGGGGCGTATGCATACGCCCTGCGTCTTTAAAGGGTTAAATATGTTTCTTATGTAGATTACAGTATGGTTTTATGCAGCGACTCACTAATGACAGATTCACTGATCAGAGTCATTCTCCTCTTTTTTTCTTCCCCTCTGGCACAGGACATCATGATAATCTGTTCCAGACAAAACTCTTGGGCAGAACCTGAAACCCAAAAATATTAGCATAAGGCTCTGCACTTTTCCAGCATTATCCTCCCCTTTACCCTACAAATGACTCCAGCTTCCTCTGAACACAATGCCACCAGCCTTCCCACAACGCAAAATAAATTATGATTATTGATTAAATTTACAAGTCACTTTTTATAAATTATGAAACATCTTTAAACAAAGTTTGCAAACTACAAGGGTCTTATAACCAACCTTACCTCAGTGACAGAGGGGTGTACATGGGACACAGGGGTGTAGAGGGGTGTACATGGTTGACAGAGGGGCATACAGGGGTGACAGAGGGGTGTACGGGGTAACTGTGGGGTGTACAGGGGTGACAGAGGGGTTTAGAGAGGTGACAGAAGGGTTTAGAAGGGTGACAGAGGGGTTTACGGGATAACAGAGGGGTGTCCAGGGGTTATAGAGCGATTACGATGGGTGACAGAGAGGTGTAGAGGAGTGAAAGAAGGGTGGGGGTGCACTACCTGAAGCTGAGTAGGCCTCTGTCAGTGCTGCCCCACTCCTTCCCTCCATCCACATCATTCATGAGGGACCAGGGAGAATCCAGAGTCCAGAGCTGCTCCACAAGAGAGGAAGGATACACGAGGATTGGAGCTGCAGCATCCCCCGTCCCGGCACTGCAAACAGACTTCCCTCCCGCCTGGCCTGCATGCCTCTGACTCACGGGTGCGCAGGCCTGAGTGAGGGGAACTCTGAGATTAATGTTTTGCTACCAGTTGGTTTCAAAACAATTTTATCCAGATTTGTAATTTTCTTCTACTTAAAAATCTTACCACGTCCCCTACTTGGAGCTGAAATAACCACGGCTGCTGGCACCAGGCTTGCCCTCCAATGGGTCCTCAAAAAAGGATTTAAATTTTTTTTAATAAATTTAAATCAAATTAAAATCTTTTCAATTGTGACGCCATATAGTCTCCCGACCCTGCTCCAACATCCAGACGCTCTGCGGCAGTGATTCTAATAGTGACGCCTGTAATCTACATGTGACTTGTAAATTTTTCAATAATATTAAATATAATTTAAACAAATAGTTGCTGTACAAGCCACTGACTGTTGACAGAGGGTGTCAGATGTCACTTGGGATGAAGTGGATGGCCAAGTTAACCAATTAATGATGGCAGATGGGTTGCTGGTCGAGACACGACCGCTAGCTGATACTGGGAGCTCAGGCCTCTCGCTGCGACTCCTGCTGCCACTCGCCCCTAGTCTGCTGTGACCTCTGCCTGAGGAATTTCAGCCTCTGCCACTCCTCTGTGCATGTCCTGGCACTTCCCTGCCTGACCTACTTAGTACACCACTTAGATGTACATATGTGGTATGCACTTATGAGGGGAGAACAATGCGCTTGTCACGATGCCGGCTGGCAGGTAGTGGATCCTCTGTGCCAGAGAGGGATTGGCGTGGACCGTGCTAGTGGACCGGTTCTAAGCCACTACTGGTTTTCACCAGAGCCCGCCGCAAAGCGGGATGGTCTTGCTGCGGCGGTAGTGACCAGGTCGTATCCACTAGCAACGGCTCACCTCTCTGGCTGCTGAAGATAGGCGCGGTACAAGGGAGTAGGCAAAAGCAAGGTCGGACGTAGCAGAAGGTCGGGGCAGGCAGCAAGGATCGTAGTCAGGGGCAACGGCAGAAGGTCTGGAAACACAGGCAAGGAACACACAAGGAACGCTTTCACTGGCACTAAGGCAACAAGATCCGGCAAGGGAGTGCAGGGGAAGTGAGGTGATATAGGGAAGTGCACAGGTGAACACACTAATTGGAACCACTGCGCCAATCAGCGGCGCAGTGGCCCTTTAAATCGCAGAGACCCGGCGCGCGCGCGCCCTAGGGAGCGGGGCCGCGCGCGCCGGGACAGAACAGACGGAGAGCGAGTCAGGTAGGGGAGCCGGGGTGCGCATCGCGAGCGGGCCCTACCCGCATCGCGAATCGCATCCCGGCTGGCAGCGGAATCGCAGCGCCCCGGGTCAGAGGACGTGACCGGGGCGCTGCCGCGGGGAGAGTGAAGCGAGCGCTCCGGGGAGGAGCGGGGACCCGGAGCGCTCGGCGTAACAGTACCCCCCCCCTTGGGTCTCCCCCTCTTCTTAGAGCCTGAGAACCTGAGGAGCAGACTTTTGTCTAGGATGTTGTCCTCAGGTTCCCAGGATCTCTCTTCAGGACCACAACCCTCCCAGTCCACTAAAAAAAAAATTTTCCCTCTGACCTTTTTGGCAGCTAAAATTTCTTTGACCGAGAAGATGTCCGAGGAGCCGGAAACAGGAGTGGGAGGAACAGATTTGGGAGAAAAACGGTTGAGGATGAGTGGTTTGAGAAGAGAGACGTGAAAGGCATTAGGGATACGAAGAGAGGGAGGAAGAAGAAGTTTATAAGAGACAGGATTAATTTGACACAAAATTTTGAAAGGACCAAGATAGCGTGGTCCCAACTTGTAGCTAGGGACACGGAAGCGGACATATTTAGCGGAGAGCCATACCTTGTCTCCAGGGGAAAAAACGGGGGGAGCTCTTCTTTTCTTATCCGCGAACTTCTTCATGCGTGATGAAGCCTGTAAGAGAGAATTTTGGGTCTCTCTCCATATGATGGAAAGGTCACGAGAAATTTCATCCACAGCGGGCAGACCAGAGGGCAAGGGAGTAGGGAGGGGGGGAAGAGGGTGACGGCCGTACACCACGAAAAATGGGGATTTGGAGGAAGACTCAGAGACCCTGAAGTTATACGAGAATTCGGCCCATGGGAGGAGATCTGCCCAGTCATCCTGGCGGGAGGAAACAAAATGTCGCAAATAATCACCCAAGATCTGGTTAATCCTTTCTACTTGTCCATTGGACTGGGGATGATATGCAGAAGAAAAATTTAATTTAATCTTGAGTTGTTTACAGAGAGCCCTCCAGAATTTAGACACGAATTGGACGCCTCTATCCGAGACAATCTGCGTAGGCAACCCGTGAAGACGAAAAATGTGTACAAAAAATTGTTTAGCCAACTGAGGCGCAGAAGGAAGACCAGGAAGAGGGATGAAATGTGCCATTTTGGAGAATCGATCAACGACCACCCAAATAACAGTGTTGCCACGGGAAGGGGGTAAATCAGTAATAAAATCCATACCAATCAGAGACCAAGGCTGTTCGGGGACAGGCAGAGGATGAAGAAAACCAGCGGGCTTCTGGCGAGGAGTCTTATCCCGGGCACAGATAGTGCAGGCTCGCACAAAGTCCACAACATCCGTCTCCAGAGTCGGCCACCAATAGAAGCGGGAGATGAGTTGCACAGATTTCTTGATGCCCGCATGACCTGCGAGATGGGAGGAGTGACCCCATTTGAGGATTCCGAGGCGTTGGCGAGGAGAAACAAAGGTCTTTCCTGGAGGAGTCTGCCTGATGGAGGCAGGAGAAGTGGAGATCAGGCAGTCAGGTGGAATGATGTGTTGCGGAGAGAGTTCAACTTCTGAGGCATCCGAGGAACGAGAGAGAGCATCGGCCCTAATGTTCTTATCGGCAGGACGAAAGTGAATCTCAAAATTAAATCGGGCAAAGAACAGAGACCACCGGGCCTGGCGAGGATTCAGCCGTTGGGCAGACTGGAGGTAGGAGAGGTTCTTGTGGTCGGTGTAGATAATAACAGGAGAACTTGATCCCTCCAGCAGATGCCTCCATTCCTCAAGTGCTAATTTAATGGCTAGAAGCTCTCGATCCCCGATGGAGTAGTTCCTCTCCGCTGGAGAGAAGGTCCTAGAGAAAAAACCACAAGTGACAGCATGCCCGGAAGAATTTTTTTGTAGAAGAACAGCTCCAGCTCCCACTGAGGAGGCATCAACCTCCAATAGGAAGGGTTTGGAAGGGTCAGGTCTGGAGAGGACGGGAGCCGAAGAAAAGGCAGACTTGAGTCGTTTAAAGGCGTCTTCTGCTTGAGGAGGCCAGGACTTGGGATCAGCATTTTTTTTGGTTAAAGCCACGATAGGAGCCACAATGGTAGAAAAATGTGGAATAAATTGCCTGTAATAATTGGCGAACCCCAAAAAGCGTTGGATAGCACGGAGTCCGGAGGGGCGTGGCCAATCTAAGACGGCAGAGAGTTTGTCAGGATCCATCTGTAGTCCCTGGCCAGAGACCAAATATCCTAGAAAAGGAAGAGATTGGCATTCAAACAGACATTTCTCAATTTTGGCATAGAGTTGGTTGTCACGAAGTCTCTGAAGAACCATACGGACATGCTGGCGGTGTTCTTCTAGATTGGCAGAAAAAATTAGGATATCGTCCAGATATACAACAACACAGGAGTATAACAGATCACGAAAAATTTCATTGACAAAGTCTTGGAAGACGGCAGGGGCGTTGCACAGTCCAAAGGGCATGACCAGATACTCAAAGTGTCCATCTCTGGTGTTAAATGCCGTTTTCCACTCGTCCCCCTCTCTGATGCGAATGAGGTTATAGGCGCCTCTTAAGTCCAATTTAGTGAAGATGTGGGCACCTTGGAGGCGATCAAAGAGTTCAGAGATGAGGGGTAAGGGGTAGCGGTTCTTAACCGTGATTTTATTAAGACCGCGGTAGTCAATGCAAGGACGTAAGGAGCCATCTTTTTTGGACACAAAGAAAAATCCGGCTCCGGCAGGAGAGGAGGATTTACGGATAAAGCCCTTTTTTAGATTCTCCTGGACGTATTCGGACATGGCAAGAGTCTCTGGGGCAGAGAGAGGATAAATTCTGCCCCGGGGTGGAGTAGTGCCCGGGAGGAGGTCGATAGGGCAATCATAAGGCCTGTGAGGAGGTAGAGTCTCAGCTTGTTTTTTGCAGAAAACATCCGCGAAGTCCATATAGGCCTTAGGGAGACCGGTTACTGGAGGAACCACAGAGTTACGGCAAGGGTTACTGGGAACCGGTTTTAGACAGTTCTTGGAACAAGAGGACCCCCAACTCTTGATCTCCCCAGTGGACCAATCCAGGGTAGGGGAATGAAGTTGAAGCCAGGGAAGTCCAAGGAGAATTTCCGAGGTGCAATTGGGGAGGACCAAAAGTTCAATCCTCTCATGATGAGATCCGATGCTCATAAGAAGGGGCTCCGTGCGGAAACGTATGGTACAGTCCAATCTTTCATTATTTACACAATTGATGTAGAGGGGTCTGGCGAGACTGGTCACCGGGATGTTGAACCTGTTGACGAGAGAGGCCAAAATAAAATTTCCTGCAGATCCAGAGTCCAAGAAGGCCACTGTAGAGAAGGAGAAGGCAGAGGCAGACATCCGCACAGGCACAGTAAGACGTGGAGAAGCAGAGTAGACATCAAGGACTGTCTCACTTTTGTGCGGAGTCAGCGTACGTCTTTCCAGGCGGGGAGGACGGATAGGACAATCTCTCAGGAAGTGTTCGGTACTAGCACAGTACAGGCAGAGGTTCTCCATACGGCGTCGTGTCCTCTCTTGAGGTGTCAGGCGAGACCGGTCGACCTGCATAGCCTCCACGGCGGGAGGCACAGGAACAGATTGCAGGGGACCAGAGGAGAGAGGAGCCGAGGAGGAGAAACGCCTCGTGCGAACAGAGTCCATATCTTGGCGGAGTTCCTGACGCCTTTCGGAAAAACGCATGTCAATGCGAGTGGCTAGGTGAATAAGTTCATGTAGATTAGCAGGAATTTCTCGTGCGGCCAGAACATCTTTAATGTTGCTGGATAGGCCTTTTTTGAAGGTCGCGCAGAGGGCCTCATTATTCCAGGACAATTCTGAAGCAAGAGTACGGAATTGTACGGCATACTCGCCAACGGAAGAATTACCCTGGACCAGGTTCAACAGGGCAGTCTCAGCAGAAGAGGCTCGGGCAGGTTCCTCAAAGACACTTCGGATTTCCGAGAAGAAGGAGTGTACAGAGGCAGTGACGGGGTCATTGCGGTCCCAGAGCGGTGTGGCCCATGACAGGGCTTTTCCGGACAGAAGGCTGACTACGAAAGCCACCTTAGACCTTTCAGTGGGAAACAGGTCCGACATCATCTCCAGATGCAGGGAACATTGGGAAAGAAAGCCACGGCAAAACTTAGAGTCCCCATCAAATTTATCCGGCAAGGATAAGCGTATCCCAGGAGCGGCCACTCGCTGCGGAGGAGGTGCAGGAGCTGGCGGAGGAGATGACTGCTGAAGCTGTGGTAGTAACTGTTGTAGCATAACGGTCAGTTGAGACAGCTGTTGGCCTTGTTGCGCTATCTGTTGTGACTGCTGGGCGACCACCGTGGTGAGGTCAGCGACAACTGGCAGAGGAACTTCAGCGGGATCCATGGCCGGATCTACTGTCACGATGCCGGCTGGCAGGTAGTGGATCCTCTGTGCCAGAGAGGGATTGGCGTGGACCGTGCTAGTGGACCGGTTCTAAGCCACTACTGGTTTTCACCAGAGCCCGCCGCAAAGCGGGATGGTCTTGCTGCGGCGGTAGTGACCAGGTCGTATCCACTAGCAACGGCTCACCTCTCTGGCTGCTGAAGATAGGCGCGGTACAAGGGAGTAGGCAAAAGCAAGGTCGGACGTAGCAGAAGGTCGGGGCAGGCAGCAAGGATCGTAGTCAGGGGCAACGGCAGAAGGTCTGGAAACACAGGCAAGGAACACACAAGGAACGCTTTCACTGGCACTAAGGCAACAAGATCCGGCAAGGGAGTGCAGGGGAAGTGAGGTGATATAGGGAAGTGCACAGGTGAACACACTAATTGGAACCACTGCGCCAATCAGCGGCGCAGTGGCCCTTTAAATCGCAGAGACCCGGCGCGCGCGCGCCCTAGGGAGCGGGGCCGCGCGCGCCGGGACAGAACAGACGGAGAGCGAGTCAGGTAGGGGAGCCGGGGTGCGCATCGCGAGCGGGCCCTACCCGCATCGCGAATCGCATCCCGGCTGGCAGCGGAATCGCAGCGCCCCGGGTCAGAGGACGTGACCGGGGCGCTGCCGCGGGGAGAGTGAAGCGAGCGCTCCGGGGAGGAGCGGGGACCCGGAGCGCTCGGCGTAACAGCGCTCCAGTACGCTTAAAACAGTATTTGTCTTCAATACAAGCCTGTGTGTACTTTTGTCTGGCCTTTTATAGTATCTAGGCCCTTGAGACTTTAACGGAAACAAAATAATACACCACTTAGATGTATGTATGTGGTATGCACTTATGAGGGGAGGACAATGTGCTCCAGTACGCTTAAAAAAAGTATTTGTGTACAACACCAGCAGTACCCATCAGTGCTGCAGCACACAGTCGCTGTGTACTACACCCAAAATTGCACTTTCTCTCTCAATCCCACTCCCTTCCCTATCAGTGATTGTAGGCAGGATTTGTGCTTGAGCTGAATCACTGCTGTTCTGTGCAACACACTGTGCAACACACTGCTCTCTGTCAGAAGCTGGCGGGCAGTGCATTGTAGACTCATGTACTGCCGACTTGTTATCTTAATAAATTCGGATTGCAGCAGGTCTCTGCAGAATGACCCGATGCGATCTGCACTTCAGCCCCTGGACTATAACTCCCATCATGGGCAGAGTCTGTCCATGATGGGAGTAGTAGTCCTAAAAGTCCTGCAGCCGGGGGATGTGCAAGTGCCATCCCTCAGCAGCGCTGCGGTACTAAAACTACTCCCATCATGGGGCAGACTCTGTCCCATGATAGGAGTTGTAGTCCAAGGGCAGAGGGGCAGATCGCAGCAGATCATTCTCCTGCGATCCGCATTTATTAACTATACAAGCCAGCGGTACTTGCGGCTACACTGCGCTGCCGCTGGCTTCTATATACAGCTCTTATAATTCATAATCCACGCCGAGAGACGGGAGCTCTGATTGGTGGATAGCTATTGACCAATCAGAGCTCCCGTGTTTCGACGGTGGGGATTATGAATTATGACAGTGTATACAAGAGCTGGCGGCAGCGCAGTGAAGCAGCATGTACCGCCGGCTTGTATAGTTAATAAATGCGGATCGCAGCGGGTCTCTGGATAATGACCTGCTGTGATCTGCACCTCAACCCCTTGACTATAACTCCCACCATGGGCAGAGTCTGTCCATGATGGGAGTTGCAGTCCTTACTGTATGAAAATAGACACTTTGGTACGTGTCCTCCGAGGTGGTGTGTATTTGCGCAAAAAAAATTAGACTTGCATTCTTTTTGTGCGTCCAAAAAAAAGCATAGTTAGTAAATCGATGTCTACGGGATAAACAGTGGTAAAGTAAACTGACACACAAAATTGCACAATTCAAGTAGTTAGCAGCATGTAAAATATACAAATCTCATAGTGAGAACAATAATGCTGCATACAGAGTAAAGTGCAGTGTGCATGTAAACAAAATGACATTGCAGAGATACAGACCAATATAAAAGTATACCAAAACAGCAGCAAATGGCAGAGACCGGGACAGCACCACTCCAACGTACATTTCGGTACGCAACCTTCCTCTGGGAAGGTTGCGTACTGAAACGTACGTTGGAGTGGTGCGTCCTTTTGAGGAGGTACGTTGCGTCCTTTTGAGGAGGTGACAAACCTGGTCAGTCGCACCGAAGGCACCATCAACGACATCATACCGTTTGTTTTCTTCCTGGAGCGTGCCCTGCAAAGAGTGCTGGATCAGGCAGTAGATGAGCGTGAAGAGGAAGAGTTGTGGACACCATCACCACCAGAAACAGCCTTATCAGCATCGCTTGCTGGACCTGCGGCAACGCTGGAAGAGGATTGTGAGGAAGAGGAGTCAGAGGAGAAATGTGGTTTTGAAGAGGAGGAGGAAGACCAACCACAGCAGGCATCCCAGGGTGCTCCTTGTCACCTATCTGGTTCCCATGGTGTTGTACGTGGCTGGGGGGAAGAAGACTATACCTTGCCTGACATCACTGAGGACGAGGAACGGAACATGAGTAGCTCGGCATCCGTCCTTGTGCAAATGGGGTCTTTCATGCTGTCATACCTGTTGAGGGACCCTCGTATAAAAAGGATGAAGGAGAACAACCTGTACTGGGTGTCCACGCTACTAGAACCCCGGTATAAACAGAAAGTGCCGACATGTTACCGCATTACAGCAAGGCGGAAAGGATTCAGCAGGTCCAAAATAAATTAAGAAGTATGCTGTACACAGCGTATAAGGGTCATGTCACAGCACAACAGGGATCTAACATGGGAAGAGGTGAAAGTAATCCTCCTCCTCCCACGAACACGCCGGCAATGACAGGAAGCTGTACAGACATGCTGTTGATGGAGGACATGCGGAGCTTTTTAAGTCCTACGCATCGCCACAGCCCTTTGGGGTCCACCATCAGAGAACGACTTGACCGACAGGTAGCAGACTACCTGGCCTTAACCGCAGATATCGACACTCGGAGGAGCGATGAACCCCTTGACTATTGGGTGTGCCGGCTTGCTTGACCTGTGGCCTGAGCTATTCCAATTTGCGCTCAAACTTCTGGCCGTTCCCGCTTCAAGTGTCCTGTCAGAAAGGACCTTCAGTGTAGCCACTTCAGTATTGTCACTGAGAAGAGGAGTCGCCTTGGTCAAAAAAGTCTGGATTACCTCACCTTTCTTGATGAAAATGAATGAGGGATGGATCCCGAAGGGACTGACACTGGGCGATACATATGACTGAACAAGGCCTGATCAGATGAGCTGCCTTGGGCTAAAAATGGTTCACATGCTGCTGTATTTGAACTCTTAGTGCCGGATGACTTGCGTGATTTATCCGCCACCAACTAGGGTTCAAGCAGCAATGTTTTAGGGCACTTTCTGCCTGGCGAAACAAACAGAAATTTTTCTGGCCGCTGCTACAGCACTTGTTATGGTGCTGCAATTTTTCTGGCTGCTGCTACAGATGCGTCTGCGACAATACCAAATTTTTCATCCATGTGAACATGCCTAATTTTTCTGGCCTCTGCTGCTGCACTTGTTATGTTGCTGCAATTTTTCTGGCCGCTGCTACAGAAGCGGCTGCAACAATACCAAATTTTTCAGGCATGTGTACACGCCTAATTTTTCTGGTACTCTCTGCTAACATCTCTGTCCATTTCAGCAACCGTGGATATTAGATGTATGCTAAGGGTAGCATGGTGGCTCAGAGGTTAGCACTGCTGCCTTGCAGCGCTGGGGCCTTGGGTTCAAATCCCACTATGTGCTGACTAACATGGGGGAATCTAACTATGTGATTCCTAAAGGGGGGATCTAACTATGTGCTGCCTAAAGGGGGCTCTATGTGCTGCCTAAAGGGAGGCTCTAATTATGTTCTGCCTAATATGTGGGAATCTATGTGCTGTCTAAAGGGGGAATCTAACTATGTGATGCCTAAAGGGGGGCTCTATGTGCTGCCTAAAGGGGGCTAAAGCACATTATTCCAAACCATTTAGGAATAATAGGTTATTTATGCCCTTTATGGATTAAAACCAGACTCTGCATCAACTATGTAATTTTAAATGGGAGTTTTGCCATGGATCCCACTCCGGCACGCCACAGTCCAGGTGTTAGTCCCCTTGAAACAACTTTTAAATCACTATTGGGGCCAGAAAGAGTCCCTGTGGGTTTTAAAATTCGCCTGCCCATTGAAGTCAATGGCGGTACGCCCGGTTCGCGAACTTTTGCGGAAGTTTGCGCTCGCGGTTTGCGAACCGAAAACTTTATGTTCGCGACATCACTACAGTCCGGCCAGCGAACGGCGTATATCTGTACGCGCTCGCACGTGAATATAGGAATCCAGGATAGGTCCGGAGGTATGTCCAGCCTCTTATCTTGCGCCCCCCAGGGTTATTTAGTTTACTAAGTGCGCCATTGGCCAGTCGTCACCATTTATACTGCCTCTCATACCCTGATAGACACGCCCCCTGACAAAGCCATTGTTTGCGAAAATGCATTTGGGGTAAGAGGTGAGAGGTACTCCTTGGGTGCTCTGGTCATGTACTTGTATGGTTTTCATATCTTACATATATACTTTTGTACTGTATTTCCTTGCACCTTCTTATTGTAGCCATCAGTGTTGATGCAGGCATATGCTTGAGACTATATTACATGTCTCCTACAATACGGCAGTTGCTTAGTGATTTGCTAGCTCAGTCTGCTATTACTGGAGGCATATTTTCCTAGGCATCGGACTTCGCATTTCTGCAATATGTTTACATGAATTTTTTGTAGGAGTACTCTCATTCTCTTATCTCCTACCTGAGTCTTTGTGGTACCTTCACATATATATTTTTTTTAATATGTTTTTATATATAATTGTTGCATTCTAATAAAATGGGTCTACATTTCTATTAACATTGTTGTTGTATGGTCTCTCTTTTGGTGTTTATTATCTTTAGTGTCCTCTATTCACGATCACTGAGTCCTCTATTCATGTCTGCTGATATAGTGTCCTCTGTACTAACTCTCTGATCTGTGTCCTCTGAACTTTATACTATAGAGTTCTATGTTCCTGCTATATTTCTGGTTTGTGGCCAACTATTTATTAGTATGTGTTTTTATTAGGCCCCTGCACTTTAGTTGAGGGAGGGACCGGCCCCCAGTTGTCGATCCACCGGTTAGGGTAGATGGGCAAGTAGGCAGGGAGGGTGGTTTTAGGGTCAGTTTAGGGCTCACTCTCCCTGTCCCCTGGTCGGTTCCTGACAGCAGTTACTTGGAAGGAGATAGGGAAGCTGCCTTCTGTTAACATAATTAAGCTGTTTAATCAAAAGGCTAGCATGTGCTGCTACACGCTTTGGTTGTCTAACATTAGAAACAGAGAAGTTGAAATTGTGGTTGCTGTTCCTTTTTGAAACCACCTTTGCATAATGCTGGCCAAATCATTTAAAGGCCCACTGAAGCAATAGGACAAGGCCTTGAAACCTGTTTCTGCATATACAGTACGTTCCCTATGCTTCTATGTAGGCTGCAAAATATGTTACTGCATGAACTGTTTGGAACTCAACCTCTTTGGTAAAGCAGTGGATTCAGCAGCAATCTCTTTTTTCATACATAGCAAATATTAAATGGTGCTCTGGTGCAAGGTTGTTATTGCCTTACTATTATTTCAATAGGTGCATCTTTCATAAGTAAAACACCCTGTATGTCATTACTTTGCATGAATGTTGTTTATGTACCTAAAATGTCAGCATGTTGTGGCAAAGTTAGATTATAAACTACTGGTACAGATTTGGGGCAAATGGAAACCTCAGAGACCCTTATGTTGGTCTGGGCCCAGGAAAAAGTTTGCACAAAAACACAACCAACTTAAGGGTAGGGTCACACAGAACAGATCAGCAGCGTATTTTACACTGCAGATCCGCCAATGACGGACCCTACAGTGTTGGTCCAGCTGTGCGTGCCTGCTCGTAGCAGCAATCCGCTGCTACGAGCAGACACGCAGCGATCTGCGAGTCATTGTGCACATGCGCAGTGTACTAGCAGACATCGCGGCCGCTCCCTGCGCGGCGCGGCGACTCGCAGAACACTGTGTGTTTGCTCATAGCGGCGAGTTGTTGCTACAGCCACAGCTGGAGGCACACTGTAGGGTCCATCATCAGCAGATCCGCAGGGTAAAATACTCTGCAGATCCGTTCTGTGTGACCCCCACCCTTAAAGTTAGCCCAACAGGAGATGCTCTGTAGATCCCATCATAGTGTATGGTATTTGTGTGCCTTTTTGCCTTATTGTATGCCTTGTCTAGAATTTGATTTCATCATGCATAAGGGACTTTAAATATTAAAACAATAGTCAGTTGCGAAAAGAAAAATACAGACAGGTGCAAGGAAAACAAGCCTTATCATAACACTGTTTATGATTAGTAACAGTTTAACCTCTTAAGGACCCAGGACGTACGGGGACGTCCCCGCACCCTGGGCTTTAAGGACCCAGGACGTCCCCGTACGTCCTGGCGTTTTCTGGTCCCTGCCGCGCGCCGGGCAGGGATCGAAACCGGATGCCTGCTGAAATGCTTCAGCAGGCATCCAGGGCAAACGCCGAGGGGGGCCATGTAGGCCCCCCATGTAGGCGATTGCGGCGATACCGGGCTGATCGGGTCTCTGGGACCCGACCACCCGGTAATTTCGCATGATCCCGCCTGTCGCAGACAGCCAGGACCATGCTAAAAAATAGGAGCGAGGTGGCAAGCCTGCCACCTCCTCCTATTCCCTGCGATCCGTCGGTTAGTTAACCGACCAATCGCAGGGGGGGGGGCGGTTACTTCCTCCCGCCCTGCCCGGCCCCTTGAAGTCCGGAGAGGACGGGAGGAAGACCGGAGGACACGGCGGGGGACGGGGGAGTGCTGGGGCCCAGCCCTGATACTTACCTCGTCCCTGAAGACCCGGATCCAGATGATGAAGACGGCGGCGGCGGCAACAGGTGAGTAGATCTTCAGCCGCGCTTGGGCCCTTTACAGCAATGCACGTCGCCGTAAAGCGACATGCATTGCTGTATTGGGACCCTGTATACTACAACTCCCAGCATGCCCAGACAGCCCTTGGCGTCTGGGCATGCTGGGAGTTGCAGTTTTGCAACTTCTGGAGGTCCACAGTTTTTGGACCACTGGCACAGTGTTGGCCAGATGTTGCAAAACTACACATCCTCAGCATGCCCTTACTGTCCAGGCATGCTGGGAGTTGTAGTTCTGTAACATCTGGCCCTTCAGATGTTGCAGAACTACAACTCCCAGCATGCCTGGACAGTTTTGGCATACTGGGAGTTGTAGTTTTGCAACATCTGGAAGGGCACAGATTGGGAACCACTGTATTAGTGGTCTGCAAACTGTAGTCCTCCAGATGTTGCAAAACTACAACTCCAAGCATGCTGGGAGTTGTAGTTCGGCAACATCTGGCTCTAAAGATGTTGCCGAACTACTACTCCCAGCATGCCTGAGAATGTTTGGGAGTTGTGGTTTTGCAACAGCTGGAGGCACACTGGTTGGGAAACATTGTTTCCTAACTCAGTGTTTCCCAACCCGTGTGCCTCCAGCTGTTGCAAAACTATAACTACCAGCATGCACTGAGACTGTGCATGCTGGGAGTTGTAGTTTTGCAACAGCTGGAGGTCCCCCCCCTGTGAATGTACAGGGTACATTCACATGGGCAGGGGGCTTACAGTGAGTATCAGGCTGCAAGTTTGCAATGCAGCAAATTTTGCGCGGCAGCTCAAACTCGCAGCGGGAAACTCGCTGTAATCCCCCGCCCGTGTGACTGTACCCTAAAAACACTACACTACACTACACTAACACAAAATAAATAAAAAGTAAAAAACACTACATATACACATACCCCTACACAGCCCCCCTCCCTCCCCAATAAAAATGAAAAACGTCTGGTACGCCACTCTTTCCAAAATGGAGCTTCCAGATGTTGCAAAACAACAACTCCCAGTATTGCCGGACAGCCGTTGACTGTCCAGGCATGCTGGGAGTTTTGCAACAGCTGGAGGCACCCTGTTTGGGAATCACTGGCATAGAATACCCATATGTCCACCCCTATGCAAATCCCTAATTCAGGCCTCAAATGCACATGGCGCTCTCAATTCGGAGCCCTGTCGTATTTCAAGGCAACAGTATAGGGTCACATATGGGGTATCGCCTTACTCGGGAGAAATTGCCTAACAAATCTTGGTGGTCTTTTTCTCCTTTCACCCCTTATGAAAAGGGGAAGTTGGGGTCTACACCAGCATGTTAGTGTAAAAAAATAAACTTTTTACACTAACATGCTGGTGTTGCCCTATACTTTAGAGTGCACCATGTACATATGAGGTGATTTGCACAGGGGTGGCTGATTGTTACAGTGGTTTTGACAAACGCAAAAAAAAAAAAATACACATGTGACCCCATTTCGTAAACTACACCCCTCACAGGGTGAAGTGAGAATTTACACCCCACTGGTGATCTTTGGAACAGTGGGCTGTGCAAATTAAAAATTTTGTACAGGCCACTGTTCCAAAGATATGACAGACACCAGTGGGGGGTAAATGCTCACTGTACCCCTTGTTACATTCCTCAAGGGGTCTAGTTTCCAAAATGGTATGCCATGTGGGGGTTATTTTGCGGTCCTGGCACCATATGGGCTTCCTAAATGCGACATGCCCCCCGAGCAAAATTTGCTCTCAAAAAGCCATATATGACTCCTTCTATTCTGAGCATTGTAGTTCGCCCGTAGTGCACTTCAGGTCAACTTATGGGGTACCTCCATACTCAGAAGAGATGTGGTTACAAAATTTGGGGGGTATTTTCTGCTATTAACCCTTGCAAAAATGTGAAATTTGGGGGGGAAACACACCTTTTAGTGATTTTTTTTTTTTTTACGTATGCAAAAGTCGTGAAACCCCTGTGGGGTATTAAGGCTCACTTTATTCCTTGTTACGTACCTCAAGGGGTCTAGTTTCCAAAATGGTATGCCATGTGGGGGATTTTTGCTGTTCTGGCACCATAGGTGCTTCCTAAATGCAACATGCCCCCCAAAAACCATTTAAAAAAAACGTACTTTCCAAAAAACCCTTGTCGCTCCTTCGCTTCTGAGCCCTCTACTGCGCCCGCCGAACACTTTACATAGACATATGAGGTATGTGCTTACTCGAGAGAAATTGGGCTACAAATTGAAGTATACATTTCTCCTTTTACCCCTTGTAAAAATTCAAAAATTGGGTCTACAAGAACATGCGAGTGTAAAAAATGGAGATTGTGAATTTTCTTCTTCACTTTGCTGTTATTCCTGTGAAACACCTAAAGGGTTAAAACGCTGACTGAATGTCATTTTCAATACTTTGGGGGTGCCGTTTTTATAATGGGGTCATTTGTGGGGTATTTCTAAGATGAAGACCCTTCAAATCCACTTCAAACCTGAACTGGTCCCTAAAAAATTGTGATTTTGATAATTTTGTGAAAAATTGGAAAATTGCTGCGGAACTTTGAAGCCCTCTGATGTCTTCCAAAAGTAAAAACTCGTCAATTTTATGATGCAAACATAAAGTAGACATATTGTATATGTGAATAAAAATAAGAATTATCTACCAATCATAGAGAGGCATTCATGAAAACTGTGCTCCGCTGGTACTTTACTCCCACCAGACTGCATGTAATGAATTCAGAGTGCACTAACACTTGCTGCCGCAATTGCGATCTAAGGGGAACCCTACTGCATACTTTGTGGGATTGTCCGAACTTACGTATCTTATGGGAGGGAGTACAGTTGCTTCTGAGGAGATTTTTAGGGGGGGAATTTGTCCTGAAACATAGCTTAGCATTACTGCTGCTTGATATAGACAAGCTACTGTCACAAGTCCGTGTGCCCATAGCCCACATCCTGATAACCACTAAACTTCTGATCACGAGACGCTGGCGCACTACTGATGTGCCCTCCTTACTAGAAGTGATCAATTCTGTCAACCTATCGTGTAGTTATGAGAGAGCATGTGCCTCAGCTTACCACCACTATAGGGCCTTTCAGAAGAAATGGAATGCGTGGTACTCGAGCCCCCACTGCCCTTTTGTACGCTAATACAGATTATAGGTCCTGTTAATACCCTCTGTTACCTATACCTATTACCAGATTTCTATATAGTGTAAACTGGCTGTGAACTGCCCTACCTAAGATGTTGTTTGACCCCGTTAGCTGCAAAATCCCTGAATACAACTTTACTACCTGTTTGTATTTTAGTCCTATGCCTATGCTTTCTGACGACAACTTGAGTGTCCTTACTTATATACCATTTTCTGTACGTTTTTGTATGTACTGTACTTTTGATTACTTGTAATCTGTTGTACCTGGTGTTTATATGTTTCTTTAAAATAAAAACTGTTTGAATAAAAAAAAAAAAATATAAGAATTATTTGGAATATCCGTTTTCCTTACAAGCAGAGAGCTTCAAAGTTAGAAAAATGCTAAATTTTCAAATTTCTCATCACATTTTGGGATTTTTCACCAAGAAAGGATGTGAGATACCACAAAATGTTACCACTATGTTAAAGTAGAATATGTCACAACAAAACAATCTCGGAATCAGAATGATAACTAAAAGCATTCCAGAGTTATTAATGTTTAAAGTGACAGTGGTCAGATGTGCAAAAAATGGCCGGGTCCTAAGGTGTAAAATGGTTGGGTCCTTAAGGGGTTAAGGGTAGGGTTATGCGTGCCATATTTTGCTGTGTATTTGCTGCTGTGTATTTTCCTACCCATTGAAGTCAATAGGTAGCAAAATCAGCTGCATATTATGCTACCCATTGACTTTGATGGGTAGAAAATATGCAGTAGCAAAATATAGCACATGTGACCCTATCCTTAAAGGTAGGGGGCAGCCAGAATGTCCGCCACTCAGCTTTCCCTGTTTCCTATAATAAATATTTGCAATAAATATATTTCTATCTAATATTGGAGATTCCTTTCAAACAAGTATAATGTACAAACACCATTTAACAGTGAGATTTGATATATTGATCTAAACCAAAGGAATTCAGTATACAGGAAATGTATAAGGTTATTAGTAGATTTTACAATAAAATAAAATCAGTAACTTATCACACTCCTAACCTAAAGCCTTTAGGTCAAGATTTCCTACACCTTCCACTTGGGTATAGGTTGCTGCCACTTTTTCCTTTACAGCTGTTAAGACTATAGACACACTAGGCCCTCCTCAAGTTTGGCAGGCTGTTAGTGCCATCTTCTTTTGAAATTCAAAAAGAAAATAATTTCCTTTTGGAACATACAGCAACTGATAAGTACTGGAAGGGTTAAGATTTCTAAATAGAAGTAATTTACAAATCTGTTTAACTTTTTGGCACCAGTTGATTTAAACTTTTTTTCACCCCAGTGGAGTACCACTTTAACCCCTTCAGTGCTGCTGTCAATGTGACTGCAGCACCGATTGCCGGTGACAGAGGGAGCTACCCCTGTTCTCCAATGAGACCACGTAATGCGATCGTGGGGTCTCATTGGTAGCCATGGCAAACAGGGACCTCCAAAAGGCCCCTAGTTACCTGGCTACGGAAGCCGATCAAGCTCTGCTCTGCATATCAGTAATACACTGACAGCTGTCAGTGTTACACTGATAGGGATAATGCATCGCAGTACAGATCTGTACTGCAATGTATTAGAAGTGTCAAGTCCCCTAGTGGGACAGTAACAAAAAAGTAAAATAAAGTAAAAAAAAAAAATACAGTAAATAATAAATAAATAAACAATAAATATGTGGTGTCGGGGTGTTGCAACAGTGTAGCATGGTCTGGTGCTATTAACCCTGTGGGATAAGGTGTTATTAACCCCTGATTTGTCATAACACCAGGATGTGGTTGTTTTCTGTAGAAGGCCCTGCTGACAACCAACCCAAAAACGGCAGGCAATAAAGGAATGTCCACAGCTGGAATTATGAGATAACTCGACCTTTTACTTAAACTTCTTATGGAACAGTCTTTACAGTTATGCAGTTTCTCTAGAGGCAACCGGGATGCAGGATACCTCACAGGCTTGCTGGGACTTATTATTGAGATTTATGCAGGCCACTATGCTACTAATTGTATACTTGAGTTGAGTAGTAGTTTCTGGAATTGTAGATAGAGCTTGGTAACTCACGTTCTTAGTGGCTGCAGGTTCCTTCGGCTTTGGCCTAGCTGAGATGAATTGAGTATATATGCTGAGATTGTGCTTCTTTAGTGTTTAGAGTGAGAAGAGAGTGAGTTTAGAGACTACTGCCCCTTATATACTAGGGGGGTGGACTAATCCCATTGGTTGCAAAGCCTGGAGGTCCTGTACCCAGGGAACTCTGGGTACATCACATGACAGTATCACATGACCCAGGAAGGTCCTATACATTTCATACATTTGTACAACCTTATATATACTGAACAATATGTACAATACACTTACAATGAATTTATACAGAGCAACAACTGATGAGTAAGGGGGAAAGCCCTGCAGGAGAGCCCTATGGACTGCAGGGACTCTTCCCGAGGGGAACCGCACGATGAACGCCGTAAATTTTTTTATAAAAACCTTGCCAAATTAATGGCTTTATATCAATGCCGCCTCTGTAAAACTAAAATAAAAAGTGATCAAAATGTCCTATGTACCCCAAAATGGTACCATTAAAATTTCAACTCCTCATGGAAAAAATTTGCTATCGCACAACATTGTTGGTATAAAAATAAAAAAATAAAGCTCTCAGAAAATAGTGATGTACTAACAAGATTATTTTTAAATTGAAAATAGTTTTTATAGTGTAAAAAGAAAAAAGCATCAAATAAAGTACATAAATGCGGTATCGCCATACTTGTACTGACCTGCAGAATAAAATTATCACATCATTGATACTGCATGGTGAACACCGTAAAAAAAAGGAACTATAATCTTGCCAAAATTGCTGCTTTTTGGTAATCCTACCTCTCAGAATATGGTGGCACTCCCAAAAAATGTTTTACCAAAAAATTACTTTTGTGATGGAAATGGGATAAACCATAAAAAACTTATATCAATTAGGTATCACCATAATTGTACCGAACGTCAGACAAAAAATAACGTAATTTATACTGCATGAAAAATGACAGTAAAAAATTTAATAAAAAAACAATGGCAGAACCGATTTTTTTTTACTAGTACCATAATAAATGGAATAAAAAGCGATCAGTGTGTCACATGTACCTCAAAATGGTACCCATGTAAACATCAATTTGTCTCGCAAAAATATTTTGGAACCCAAAGGCCCCTGCATCTTGATAAGGTGTTCACAAAATATCCTAAATAAAAGGAAGACCCAAAATCCACACGGTGCTCCGTCAGGTCTGAGGCCTGTGTATGAGTCATGTAGCGCTCTAGGGCCACATATGGGATATTTCTAAATATATCAGAATTAGGGGAATAAATATTGAGTTGTATTTCCCTGTCAGCACCTGCTGTGTTGCATAAAAAATGGAGCAAAATGGCATATTTGCTAAATAAAAAATACAATTTATGAATTCCACTTCCACTTTGCTTTAATTTCTGTGAAACACCTAAAGGGTTAATAAACTTCCCAAATGTCATTTTGATTATGTTGAGGGGAGGGGAGCAGTTTTTGTAATATGGTGATTTGAAGATTGTTCTTACATACAGGCACATTAAATCCACTTCAGAACTGAACTGGTCCCTAAAAAGATCTGATTTTGAAATTTTCTCTATAATTTTGAAAATTGCTGCCAAACTTCTAAGTCCCATAGCGTCCTAAAAAAGTAAAATAACATTTAACAAATGATGCCAACATAAAGTAGACATATTGTAAATGTGAATTAATAACTAATTTATGTCGTACAACTATCTGCATGGGATAAGCATAAGGCTATCCTTCATATAAGATAGGGTCAGGGACTATTGATAGGATTCAGATTATTGGGCAGACTAGATGGGCCAAATCGTTCTCATCTGCCGACACAGTCTATGTTTCTATGTTTCTTAAAAGTAGAGAATCTGGAATTCTGAAAAATCCAACATTTTAGATTTTTTCCCCAAATTTTGGAGTTTTTCACACAAAAATGCTGAATTTGTTGACTAAAATTTACCATTAACATTAAGTACAATTTGTCACGAAAAAACTATCTCAGAATCACTTTGAGAAGTAAAAGTGTTCCCGAAGTTATAACAACATGAAGTGGGACAGGTCAGAATTGAAAATGGGCCTTGGTCATTAAGGCCAAAATTGGCCTGGTCCTGAAGGGGTTAATATTATTAAACAATCATGTGCCCTGCACCCTAAACCACATATTCACGATAACAGTTGGTTGACATAAACAGAATGTTACGTTGTTATTTAGTTTGGTAATATTTTTTAGCCACGCATAACATCACATTTGTCAGGACAAAAAAAAACATAAAAAATCAAATAGTAACCAAAAGCAGAATCAATATATCATCTGTCAGTTAGCAAAAATATGAAAAAAGTTTAAGTTTAAAAAAAAAAACACATGTTCAAATCTACCTCATCTACTAATATTTTACATTACTGTTTCTTGAAATTTTTCTTATTCCCCTCAAAATTGCAGCAACAAATGGGACGCTAATGCTTTAAACTTGGGATTCCTTAGCGGCAGCATCGACCTCGGAAATGTCAGCCCTCTATTTTATTGTATTTGTAGCAAATATGAAGTATGAGCACTATGTAAATTCATACTTTCATAACTTTTTCCTCAGAAAATAACAATGAGGTGGGAAAACCACAAAATTTTTTAGGAATTTTTGTGTGAAACCTAGAGAGGTTATCACAAATGCAGAAGGAAAATGCTGCACACAGTTGAGGTGGCATCAAAATGAAAATTCACCTCATGTAGCTGCTGTGTCATAAATTTCCTGAGTTATTTCTATGTGTGACAAATTTATCATACTGTGCCTTTTTAATAAATTTGGCACACGGGTGTTGATAAATCTGGCCATTGACATTAATTTACCGTATTTATCGGCGTATAACACGCACCTTTTAGGCTAAAATTTTTAGCCCAAAGTCGACCTGCGTGTTATACGCCGATAAGCCGCTGTAGTTCAATGATTTAAAGCGGGCGCTTTAAATCAATCAACTGCAGCAGCTTTGCAGGTGCAGAGACCTGCCGGCTTCTCTGCCCCTGCTTGTCCTGGGGTCTAGAGCCCTGCTGCCGGCCCTTCTCTCCTCCTGGCTATCGGTGCTGCTGCCCGTTCTCTCCCCCTGGCTATCAGTGCCGCTGCCCCATTGCCGGCGCCGATAGCCAGGGGGAGAGAAGCGGCGCCGACAATGGGGCAGCGGTGCCGACAGACAGGGGGAGAGAAGGGGCAGCGGCACCCATTGCCGGCGCCACTGCCCCGTTGCCTCCCCCATCCCTGGTTGTATAATTACCTGTTGCCGGGTTCGGGTCCGCACTGCTTCAGGCCTCCGGTGTGCATCCCCTGCATCGTTGCTATGCGCTGCAAGATGCAATGACGTCACTCGTCATTGCGCCGCGTCGTGCAGTGCATAGCAACAACGCAGGGGATGCACACCGGTGGCCTGAAGCAGCGCGGACCCGACCCCGACAACGGCTAATTATACAACCGGGGATGGGGGAGGCAACGGGGCAGCGGCGCCGGCAATGGGTGCCGCTGCCCCTTTTCTCCCCCTGGCTATTGGCGCCGCTGCCTCATCACCGGCGCCGGCTCTCTCCCCCTGGCTATCGGCGACGGCAATGGGGCGCTGGCACCGATAGTCAGGGGAGAGAACGGGCAGCGGCGCAGATAGCCAGGGGGAGAGAAGCGGCGGCAGCAGGGTTCTAGACCCCAGGAAAGGCAGGGGCAGAGAAGCCGGCAGCGACGGCCTCTCTCCCCCTGCCTTTCCTGGGGGCTTCTGCGGGGTCAGAAACAGTGTATCGGGGTATACGCATGCACACACACGCACCCTCATTTTACCAAGGATATTTGGGTAAAAAACTTTTTTTACCCAAATATCCTTGGTAAAATGAGGGTGCGTGTTATAGGCCGGTGCGTGGTATACCCCGATAAATATGGTAAGTTGCATAAGCAGCAGAGCACCACAGGCTGGAAGTTACAGGTATAAACTCTGTGTTGTTTCTTAGTACTGGAGTAAGGATATCCATGTACAGTATTTAGCTCTTTTTTATGTAGAAGATGTTTGTATGATATGGCAGCTTTAAAAAAAAAAAAAAAAAAAAAAGAATTGAATTTTGACAGACCTGATTTGTGTTGATTATATTAACTTTTCTTTATATTAACTTATTGACCCTTGTTTAGATTATTTAAAATAACTTATTTATTGATATCTTTTTGTGAAAAAATCGTGACACATCAATCACAAAGAACCATCATCTGATTAAATTAGATGCAACCAGGAGAGCGGAATCAAAAAACCTTACTAGTACCTTGGTGTATCTCCACTAAGCCACTAACTGGGACTAGAAAATACAATCATTTTCAGTACGCCGGCATCCCTACTAGCGGGGTAGTTGTTACTACACCTTGACACATGAATTTGCAGTGACTATTGGTCCATATCAAGTGCTCAATGAGATATGTGAAGTATTTTTGTGACCTGGTCACTATATGTACAGAAATCTGTGGAATTATTGTAATTATTGTTTTTTCTAGTCATAGTTAGTGGTTTAGTGGAGATATACCAAGGTACTAGTAAAGTTAATTGATTCCGCTCTCCTGGTTGCATCTAATTTAATCAGATGGTGGTTCTTTGTGATTGATGTGTCACAATTTTTTCACATTTATTTGTCATGAAATGTAAATGCATATCAATAAATAAGTTATTTTAAATAATCTAAACAAGGTTCAATAAGGGCTGTTATATATTTGTAAATCAGACCTCTTGAATTATTTTTTGAGTTGCTGTTAAAATATTAACTTATCTTCCCCATTCAGCCTTCCTCTTTTTATTTCACATCCACATTTCTAAAATGATCTTTAAGCATTGGATGATTTTAGGGTCTTGGTAAAATACAATTTAACAGTTTCCCTTAAAACAAAACACAATAAGCATCCGGTGATTAAAGGGTACCTATCATCAAAAAAACTTTTTATATATTAAAGATCGATCCCTAATGAATAACTTTCTAATTGCTTTTAATTAAAATAAATTTGCATCCTTAAAAAAATTCACCACTAGGGGTCTCCCTAGCAGGACACGTACGAGCTCAGCGCAGTTCCTTGCCTGTCAATCAGACAGGCGAGAGCAAGCGCTGTGCTCGTAGTTTAGCACTTCAGCTCCTACTACTTCCATTGCATGCTCCGGACTCGGCTGGCCACCCACCTTTGTTATTTTACTGCTGCAGGCATGGCAACTCTGTCCTCCGAACTTCAGAGCTGCCGTGCCTGCCCTCTGCTGAGACTCTATGCACGCTCCCAAGAGGGATCGCAGCATAGAGGAGGAAGGGGGTTGTGAGCCCGGCCAGGCATCAGCTGATGTCACGCCTGACGGGCCACTCCCTCCCCCCCCCCTTCTCTCAGACGGCTGGCAGAATGAGCAGCTTAGTTCATAGTAAAAAAAAAAGGTATTTTGGGTGGTTAAAAACTAAAATAAAAAACTAAAATAAAAAATAAAAAAAGCAGGGATAGTATGAAATAAAGTTAGGGACAGCTGGGGGGGGGGGTATTAAGGAAAGTTTAGTTGTTGATAGGTACTCTTTAAAGATGATTTTTAAATTGTTTTTAGGAACTTGTCAATGGGGCAACAGATTGTTATTGAAGTGACCTAGGGATGTATGAAAAGTTTTTTTCTTTTTTTTTGTTAATCCTCTACTTTTCTTCTCCAGATTCTAATACTGTTCCTATACTCTGTGTACTGCAGAGTTGCTGAAAGTGGTGACACCTGATGTCATTGTGGTAGCCCTTGGGGGGTGTATGGTAGTGGTGGTATGGTATCGGTATGTGAGGGGTTAATGTCAACCCTATAGTTCGTGACGCTAGGCTGAGGGCTGGTATGCTGAGGTAATGCTCCGGCCTATCGCCGCCCTTCCCAGTAACGATAGGTGCATGAAATGACTGAAGGTCCACAAGGAGATTGAACTTGAACAACTTTACTTAAGTGCTTGCGATACATCCAAGGCACAGTAACAGTCTCGTACAAACAGTCCTTATATCGCACAGTGACTGACAGTTGTTGCGGACCTTGAGCTATTTAGAAAGTCTCTGAATTTAGGGTAGATATTTACAGATCCATCCGGATTTAGGGGTTATATTAGGTCCGGTGATGCTGCAGAGTGTCTGGGGATTGATGCACTCTCAATTCTGGATTACTCAGCCATTGCCGCAAGGCTCAGGCCTAACTCACTGCGATAGTTGCTGCGCAGATTCTTCTCGTTTGACAGCCCAGGAACAAGAGAGAGAAAACATGGCCGCTGCTCCCTTATATGGGCAGGGGGCGGGGTGAATCCGATTGGTCCAAACATCTGTCATTCACCATTACACAGAGTATTGGTATTGCATACGTCACAGGGCCTCCAAAGGTCCTTAAGCAGAATACCATAGAGTTTACCTAGTCACGTGACTCGCAGGTCCTGCAACGCTATGGAACCGGTAATTAACCATTTATTTACATATATTACTATATTTACATCGCCCTTACATAAATTACTAGGCTATTAGTTGGAATAGAGGCGACAAGGGGTAGGCTACACAACAGGGATCCCTACTTCCTAGGGACTCTGGCTATGGGGACCCACACATACATAGGTACCATATAAGATGCGGTACCGGGACACCACATCATGGGAAGCAGCCTCATGAACCACTTCCTGGCCTGCAGGCGTTGCCTGTTTATATTTTTCATACTGTGAACTACTAATTTGTCTCTGCGATCCCTGTTTGTTTACTGCTGCTGATCTTTGTCTGAACAATTCTTCTGTTTTGTATATGGTTTGCTGCAACTTCTGTTTCTATGAATCTGACTCCTGCCTTGTTTACTGTACTTTGCTTACATTTGCTACCTCTGGTATACCCACTGTCTTCAAGTTGTAAATTTTTACATCCAGGCTATTCAAAATGTTACAAATCTGGGGATTTATTATGGTTACATTACATGCAGGAAAAGGGTTATTAGTCATTAGGTTTGCAAGGAGCTGTGTCGACCACCGCACACCTTTAACCTACCAGTGTTCTTGGCTGCTGTCTAGAACAAGACCATTTTTCATACTTCAGCAGGTCTGACTACCACTCATGACTCGTGCCTCACCCTGTGACTACCTGTGAAGGTTCAGTGAACAACCTGTTCTATGGATACCCCTCAGCTCCATGTGGGATACTTCTGGAGTCACAACATCCCCTTAAAAACAATTGCTTCAATGATTGAAACCTCTTCCTGCATGAATATATCCAGAAATGCTATTTCTGGTGTCACCGACTAAACAGAAAATGTCAACACCACTGACAACAATTTGCCAGCTTTAACTTTATGCGCTAGAATGTGGCCAGTCTATATTGGGTACAGAATGTTATAAAAGGAAATATAGTCTCAAATAATGCAATACAGTAATATAAACTGTAAAGCAACATAAGCAAACAGTAATTCTCATTGCAACTGTAAAAGTACATTTTCTTTTTAGGGTAGGGTTACACATAGCATATACGCAGAGTATTTCATGCTGTGCAAAATCCGCTGCACATAGGGAAATATGCTGTGCATTCTTCTATGAGCAGACACACAGAGCTACCCGCAGCAGCCTTGTCTGTGCAAAGAGGTTTGGAGGCGGGTCAGCGCATTGATGAGATTGTGAGGTGGGCCCGCCTCCAAAGCTCACTGCACACACAGGGCTGCCACAGGTTGCCCTGTGTGTCTGCTTAAGGGAGAATAAGCAGCGTATTTTCCAGTGGATTATGCGCAGTGGATTATGCGCAGTATGAAGTATGCTGTGTATGTGCTATGTGTGACCCTTCCCCTAAGGGGTAAACTGTGTTTCAGTAAACTCCACTCCCCACACTCCTTCTCACTTTAATAATGCAGGTTTGAGCAATGGGATGCCTTGGTCTCCTGTTAAAGATCGGTGGTGGACTGGCTTCATAAGTAAAATATTTGTCATGTATCTTTTGATAAATGTCTATTGTGGGGCAAACCCTTTAATAGCATCCCTTGGTATTTTTGATCCTTGTGGTTGTCTGAATTGCTTAAAGAGTACCTGTCATGAACCTGTTTCATTTTATAATCCTCCCAGTTCACTGCCCCATCATGATAAACCACCCCCTGCCTTTATTTTTTATTATTTTTCTAGTTTTCTACCTTGATATTGCTCTGTATTTTCTGCTCAGTCTCAGACTGGAAAGGGGTGTTCCCCAGCAGACTGTGACATCATCAGAAGCCATACAGAGGAGAACTTCCTCCCTCACTCTGCTACACACAGCCCAGAGCAGTTCAGTGTGTGAGATGATCTATCACTTGCTTAGACTGCACAACCCCCCCCCCCCCCCCCTGCACTCCAGACTGCATTTCCTGATTTTGGACTTCTGCCAGGCACGCAGGAATCCAAAGTCTGTGCAAGAGATGAAGGGGAAGGTACTCTGGACAAGTAGGGAGACACCTATTGCCAGCTTTTTTTTTAAACACAAATAAAACATAGAAAACATTTTTTTATTTACCATAAGGAGTGCAATAGCAAAAATTAGTTTTAATGACAGTGCCCATTTAATTATTTATTTACAAAACGACATGGCATCTATCCAAGCACACTACACAGGCTGTACAGGAAGCTCTGTAATTTTCATAGTGTCTCAATCAATGCCTAACTTAAAACCTATTTACCCCTGTTTATATTTTTATCAATAGGTCTTTATTAAAAAAATATCTTATTTAAAGGGGTACTCCTCTCCTAGACATTTTATCCCCTATCCATAGGGGTTAAGATGTCTGACACCCCAGTCATCTGTGCACGGATGAAGGGGGACCACAGCCTTCACTCCCCCTCCATTCATGACTATGGGAGTAGGCATGCTCCAATCTTCCATATTCAGAACTCTGTGGGAGCGGTCCAAAGATCGAAGGGGGTCCCAGTGGCCAGACCCCATGCGATCTCCAGGCCAATGCCGCAGTGTTCTGAACACGGAAGCTTGGAGTGCACCTCCTCCCATTGACATGAATGGACTGGGCGTGACGTCTGTGGTCGCCCATCATCCGTGCACCGGATCACAGGGGTGCTGATGTCCAGCCTTAACCCTTTAGACGCCGCAATCAAAGTTGATTGCGGTGTCTAAAATGGAGGGTTACCAATCCTGGTAGCTCAGCGGAGCTGATCGGGACCATTGTGTAAAATTGCGATGTCACAATAAGCTGAGTGGATGGTGGGAGGGCCCTTACCTGCTTCCTCACCGTCCGATCAGACCTCTGCTTCTCCAGAAAGCTTTAGCAGGAGAGAACCGATAACACTGATTAATGCTATGCTATAGCATTGAACAGTGTATGCAATGGAAAGATTGCATGGTATAGCCTCCTATGGGGACTAAAAAAATAAAAATAAAGTGTAATAAAAGTGAATTAACCCCTTGAATTAACCTAATACATGTTTTTAAATAAAATAATGTAATAAAAAAATAAAAATAACCATATGTGGTACCGACGCGTGTGCGTAAATGTCCAAACTATTAAAATATAAGATTAGTTAAACCGCACGATCGATGGACTACACGTAAAAAAATACCAAAGTCCAAAATTGCTAATTTTTGGTTATTTCATATGCTATAAAAAATTTATAAAAAGCGATTAAAAAGTCCCTTCAAATAAAAAAATTTCGCATAAAAACTACAGATCACAGCGCAAAAATGAGCCCCGTATGCTGAAAATTAAAAAAGTTATAGGGATCAGAAAATTACAATTTTAAACATACTAATTTTGGTGCATGTAGTTAGTTATCATTTTTTAAAAGTAGTAAAATAAAATAAAACCTACATAAATTGGATATCCTTGTAACCGTATGGACCCACAGAATAAAGATAAGGTGTCATTTTTACCAAAACGTGCACTGCATAAAAACCCCAAAATTTACAAAATGTTTTTATTTTTATTTTATTTCACCTCACAAAGAAGGTTTTTTTTAGTTTTTCTGCATAAAAACTAAGGGATGTCACTACAAAGTACAATTGGTGACGCAAAAAATATTACTACATGCCAGGTACGTACTAAAATCACCTTACGGTGGATAACCCCTTTAAGGTTAAAAATGGGCTTGATCCTGAATGGGTTATACATCAATTTACCCAGCATCTCCTGTTCTATAAAATGATGCTGGTAAATTCGACCAACAAAGATCCTCGGCATGGGACTTTAGACCTAGTGCTCATGATCCTGGAACTGTAGGGCACCACTATCAATTGTATGCTTGTTAGACCTAGTGCACCTTTCATGACAGTCTTGACAAGATGGAGAAGAAACGGGAAAATGAATTACTTCAATCAGGAAGACATCCTCTATGAGTCACTGGATGTAACTGTATGGCATCACTGATATGCTACACAAATCCTGTGTTGAGCTGATATATACAACTATATGGCCACTGTATAGAGGGAATGTTGATCTTGGTATAGTGGTTTTACGCAGTGACAGTATAATGATATATTGTAGTCATTATTTATTGGTAATGGTAGTGTTACTGGTGTGGCAGTATTTTTTGGGCCCTTTATAATAGTCTTATTATAAATATTATTATTTGTATTAACTGATTATAGTACTATAGTTTGTAACTTTGTTGTTGGTTTGCTATTTCAGCATTAGAGGGGGCCCACATTAGAGGGCCACACTAAAACCAGCCCTGCCAATGGATCCCCCCTTATTTTACATGCATTGTCCATCCAATATATAAGTTATAAATACACTGCTCAAAAAATAAAGGGAACACTTAAACAACAAAATGTAACTCCAAGTCAATCACACTTCTGTGAAATCACACTGTCCACTCAGGAAGCAACACTGATTGACAATCAATTTCACATGCTGTTGTGCAAATGGTGCAGACAACAGGTGGAAATTATAGGCAATTAGCAAGACACCCCCAATAAAGGAGTGATTCTGAAGGTGTGATCACAGACCACTTCTCAGTTCCTATGCTTCATGGCTGATGTTTTAGTCACTTTTGAATGCTGGCGGTGCTTTCACTCAAGTGGTAGCATAAGACGGAGTCTACAACTCATACAAGTGGCTCAGGTAGTGCAGCTCATCCAGGAAGGCACATCAATGCGAGCTGTGGAAAGTAAGTTTGCTGTGTCTGTCAGCGTAGTGTCCAGAGCATGGAAGCGCTACCAGGAGACAGGCCAGTACATCCGGAGACGTGGAGGAGGCCATAGGAGGGCAAAGACCCAGCAGCAGGACCACTATCTCCGCCTTTGTGCAAGGAGGAGCACTGCCAGAGCCCTGCAAAGTGACCTCCAGCAGGGCACAAATGTGCATGTGTACACTCAAATGGTCGGAAACAGACTCCATGAGGGTGGTATGAGGGACCGACATCCACAGGTGGGGGTTGTGCTTACAGCCCAACACTGTGCAGGAAGTTTGGCATTTGACAGAGAACACCAAGATTGGCAAATTCGCCACTGGCGCCCTGTGCTCTTCACAGATGAAAGCAGGTTCACATTGATGCTATGGACGGGTCCACTCATTCCCAGACCTTAATCCAATTGAGCACATCTGGGACATCATGTCTCGCTCCATGCACCATTGACTGTCCAGGAGTTGGCGGATGCTTTAGTCCAGGTCTGGGAGGACATCCCTCAGGAGACCATCCACCACCTCATCAGGAGCATGCCCAGGCGTTGTAGGGAGGTCATACGGGCACGTGGAGGCCACACACACTACTGAGACTCATTTTGACTTGTTTTAAGGACATTACATCAAAGTTGGATCATCCTGTAGTGTGGTTTTCCACTTTGATTTTGAGTGTGACTCCATATCCAGACCTCCATGGGTTGATAAATCTGGTTTCCATTGATAATTTTTGTGTGATTTTGTTGTGAGCACATTCAACTATGTAAAGACGAAAGTATTTCATACGATTAGTTCATTCATTCAGATCTAGGTTATCTTAGCGTTCCCTTTTATTTATTTTTTATCTTCCAGCAGCTACATCATACTCTACACATGTACTACACTGATCTTCTGCCAGTGTTGTACATCTATCTTGATACATAATCTCAACCCTAAGTATGGAAACACCAACATAATGCTTTTTCAGACTGCAGATAAAGTATCACAGTATACAGCACCCCTAACAACATTGTATACAGGTGATGGCACGAAATTAGAAGTACATCAATTTAACATAAAGCAGTGGATAAAGCATTAAAACATACATCAATATGCATATTATAGCAAAGATTAAAGGGGTATAAGCATTTCAGAGGTATAGATACATTTATGTACAGTCTAGTTTGAAGGCGGAAGAATAAATAGAAGGCAACAATTATATTTGACAGTTGGTAACTATGTGTCTGAGGGAAACACCTGCTGTAACATTGTCTTAAAGGTTAAAAATTAAGCAACAGGAAGTAGCTTTACTTGTCTCAGAGATGATAGGAGATGTAAAATCCCCTGGTGATCTGTGAATCTATTTTTCCCTCCTTTGATACCTGAAAAGTAATTTAAAAAAACACAGGGTTATACAAGGAATTACACCGCCCATATAAAAGCATTGTTCATTTGTTCCATCTACCCACCAGTCAAAGACCAACATTGTGAAATAGTGACATTACCAGACAATCTGATCACATTACTTCTTACCAAATATTATGTTACTGTACATAACAAACACAGTAGCGGGAAAGTAATTAATAATACCAACATGTGAATAACATTGAAGGTGAAGTGAATAACATTGTTTATCTTGTAACAAGGCATTTCTCAAGAAGAATTGTCAAACATGAGGATCTGAGCAACATAAGGAACAAGAGGGTTCTCTGATCTGCTGGGGGGGGATCTAGTAGGTGATGATGTAGTTCACAGGAAGTCAGCTGACCCATGACTTGACTTTCTATTGACACAATGGGGGACATTTCCTAATCTAGTCTATTCTGGGTATGCTTAGAGACCAGCGTATGTGGTAGTCTCCTGTCTATTGTGCTCCTAATTTATCAAAGGTCTCACAGCCCTTGATAAATTCTGTGCTCAGACTTCGGGGTCTACAGCTTAGACTGCATTTAGACCTGCTCCAACATGGTCTGACATTTCAGCGTATTTTGGACAGATGCGACTTGTCGCACAAAAGTCGCACTTGATAAATTCAGCACCAATGCATTTTCCAATGCATTTCCTACTAAAATAGACTTGCATGCATCATGTTCTAAAAATCCTCTACAGCAAAAGTCGCACATATTTAGACTGCGACTTTCTGTGCGACAAATTTAGAGAGGAAAAAACAGTCTAAATTCTTTGATAAATCTCCCCCACTGACTTGTCATCACATGACCAATTTAGAATAATGAAACGCATAGATGCAAGTGGAATGAAACAATTGGAACTGTACGACTAGTGATGGTGAGTGCAGTGGCTTACCTCTGCCTTGGCAAAACTATCCCCTTCCCGGGACACATGCCTCAAGGGGGGCAGGGGATGTGGTGAAGGCCGCCAAAGTGTAGGTACAGCACAGGGGCTTGCTTGCTAATGGAGATCCAAGATACTTGTCCCAAATCCCCAGGCATGCGAGCACCGCTTTGAGCTGTGCGCATACAGCTGAAAGCCCCCTCTCAGTGTGAGCCACAGGACCTGCAGTCTACACCCTCACTGATGTCACTCATTGGCGCCTGCACTGTGGAGGAAGGAAGACATGGCCCAGCTGTACAGTGGTGGAGATGCTGTGTGGGGCATGAGGTAAGAATCATTTTTTTTGTTTTCACCCTGGCATCTTGGGGGAGGGGCTACCTACCTAATTAGCTACATACTTGGCTACTTAGCTACCTACCTACATAGCTCGTTACCTGGCTACCTACCATCATAGGTACCTACCTGGCTACCAAACTACATAGCTATGTACCAGACTTCTGCCTTCATAGCTGGCTACCTGGCTACCTACTTACTTAGCTACCTACCTATCTAGCTGCCTACCTGGCTACCAACCTACATACATAGCTACCTACCTGGCTACCAACCTACATAACTACGTACCTCTCTACCAACCTACGTAGCTATCTACTACCTAGTTATCTGGCTACTTACCTACTTAGCTACCTAGATGGATACCTACCTACATAGCTAACTATCTGGAAATCTACCTACCTACTTATTTATCTACCCCTTTTACTCATTTACCTACCTACCTTCTTACATACCTAGCTGCCTATCTACCCTTATACCTACCTACTTACCTATCTACATAGCTGCTTACCTAGCTACCTGGCTTTCTATGTACAAAACTACTTATCTACATAGCTACTTGGCTACCTTCTTCCTCACCTTTTTTACCTGCATAACTACTTACCAACCTACCTACCTAGCTACCTACCTACCTGGCTTTCTACCTACATAGCTACCTACCTGGCTGCCTACCTACCTACCTGGCTATCTACCTAGCTACCTACCCACATAATTACATACCTGTCTACCTGCCTACATAGCTACATACCTACTTATTTCCCTAGCTTTTTGGTTACCTACTTACTTCCTAGCTAGCTACAAACCTGCTTTTCTAGGAAGCTAGCTACCTTCCTTGCAACATATTGACCTACTTGGGGGGAGAGTGATCTGCTTGGAATTTATTTACCTACCTGCTTATATACTTGCTTATGGGGGACTACCTAATAAGGAAACTAACTGCTGTTAGACATACCTACCTGTCTATTGTGGGGGGTATATACCTCCTTAACCCCTTAAGGACACGGGGTTTTTCCGTTTTTGCATTTTCGTTTTTTCCTCCTTAACTTTTAAAAATCATAACTCTTTCAATTTTTCACCTAAAAATCCATATGATTGCTTATTTTTTGCACCATCAATTCTACTTTGTAATGACGTCAGTCATTTTACCCAAAAATCTACGGCAAAACAGAAAAAAAATCATTGTGAGACAAAATTGAAAAAAAAACGAAATTTTTTAACTTTTGGGGCCTTCCGTTTCTACAAAGTAATTTTTTCGGTAAAAATGACACCTTATCTTTATTGTAGCTCCACAGGGAGGTGATTCAAACTTTTATTAGGAGAGGGGTTAAATGATCTTTATTCACTTTTTTTTCCCACTTTTTTTTTTTTGCAGTGTTATAGCTCCCATAGGGACCTATAACACTGCACACACTGATCTTTTACATTGATCACTGGTTTCTCATAAGAAACCACTGATCGATGTTTCTGCCGCTTGACTGCTCATGCCTGGATCTCAGGCACTGAGCAGTCATTCGGCAATCGGACAGCAAGGAGGCAGGTAGGGATCCTCCGGCTGTCATATAAGCTGTTCGGGATGCCGCGATTTCGCTGCGGCGATCCCGAACAGCTCCCTGAGCTAACCGGCATGGTTTCCCTTTCATTTTAGATGCGGCGTTCAACTTTGAACGCCGCGTCTAAAGGGTTAATAGCGCATGGCACCGCGATCAATGCTGCACGCTATTAGCCACGGGTCCCGCTATGACGGGCCCCCCATTATAGAACGGGAGCAGACTCAGGACGTACAGGTACGCCCTGGGTCCTTAACAGGTTACTGGGGGACCTACTATTCTACCCCATTTTACTGTGCAGGACACCATGGGGACATTATTAGTTTGCCCTGCTGAAGTTTTGGCTGGAAGAAAGTTGTCATGGTGGTCTGAGCCAGATGGAGAAGAAAAGTAAAGAAGATGTCACCGATGAAAAAAGACCACAATTGCGAGTCACCTACCTTAACTGTATGGCAAGGGGGGTAAGGCATCGATACAAGCATGCAGGTGGGGGTTGCTGATACAGCACCTAAGTAGGGGCACAGGGGGCACTAGGTATGCCTTTGGGTGAGTGTGTATAATATAAAAATATAAAAAAAGAATCCAGAGTGCTTCTTTAACCTGTTGGGGACGGAGAGTGCACAGGTACGCCCTGCGTCCTGGTACTTAAGGACGGAGGGCGTACCTGTATGCCCGTGGGATTTTCGATCCCTGACGCGCACAGGGCGGGTACTGGACCGGGATGACTGCTGATATCAACAGGCATCCCATGGCAATCCTGAGACCCCCCATGTCGGCGATCGCCTCAAATCGCCTTGAAAATAAGAATGATCGGAGCTGTCAGAGATAGCTCCGACTATCCTAAAGGATAAGAGCAAGGTGGCAGTGCTGCCACCTCCTCCTATCCCCTGCCATTGGTCGGTCAGTACGACCGACCAATGGCAGTTGGGGGCGGGGGTTAAAGTTAATTTCCCCCGCTCTGCCCACCTTTTTAAGTGTAAATACATTTGTTTATATGTTTTAAATATTTTGGGAAATCTTTAAAAAAATTCACTTGTCAGAAAATTTGAAAAATAATTATTAAAGTTTTCTTATATCCCACTATTGACTAATAGAGGGAGCTAAAATGAGAATGTGAAGAGAAAGTAACTTGAAACTTGGCTGCTGCAAATTTGACCCACCCCTCTCCCTGCTGGTGACCTCACACCTCCTTTCCTCTTGTGTCTTTGTCTGTGTGTTATATGTATAGGAAGAATCTGCTGCAGATGCAGCATATTACAATACAGTGGATGACATTTTAACCCCTTAAGGACCAGGCCCATTTTGGCCTTAAGGACCAGACCAATTTTATTTTTGCATTTTCGTTTTTTCCTCCTCGCCTTCTAAAGATCATAACTCTCTTATATTTCCATCTACAGACCCATTTGAGGCCTTGTTTTTTGTGTCACTAATTGTACTTTGTAATAACATTACTTATTTTACCATAAAATGTACAGCACAACCAAACAAATATTATTTATGTGGGAAAATTGAAAAGAAAACCGCAATTTAGCATATTTTGGAAGGTTTTGTTTTCACGCTGTACACTTTCTGGTAAAAATGACATGTTTTCTTTATTCTGTGGGTCAATATGATTAAAATGATACCCATGTTATATGCTTTTCTATAATTGTACCGCTTAAAAAAAATCTCAAACCATTTTAACAAAATTAGTATGTTTGAAATTGCCCTATTTTGACCACTAATAGCGTTCTCATTTTTCCGTATATGGGGCCATATGAGGGCTCATTTTTTGCGTCATGATCTGTAGATTTTATCAGTATCACTTTTGCTTAGATTTTACTTTTTATTAATTTTTTAATTTACGTTTACGCCGTTCACCGTACGGGATGATTAACAATATATTTTAATAGTTCAGACTTTTACGCACGTGGCGATACCAAATATGTGTATTAATTATTTTTTAAGCTTTTTTGGGGGGTAAAATGGGAAAAACGGACGTTTTACTTTTTTATTGGGGAGGGGATTTTTCAATTTTGTTTACTTTTTTATTTTACATTTTTTAACTTTTTTTTTTACACTTTTTATGTCTCCATAGGGGACTATTCATTGCAATCCTTTGATTGCATATACTGTGCAGTGCTATATATAGGACACAGTACTGCTCAGTATTATTGGCTATCTCCTGCTCTGGTCTGCTCGATCTCAGACCAGAGCAGAAGACCCCCGGGAGACGGCCGGAGCCAGGTGAGGGGACCTCCGGCCGCCATGCTGGATGATCGGATCGCCGCGGCAGCGCTGCGGGCGATCCGATCATCCGTGCAAGTACCGCACTGCCGCAGATGCCATGATCTGTAGTGATCACGGCATCGGAGGGGTTAATGGCGGACATCCGCACGATCGCGGATGTCCACCATTATTGGCGGGTCCTTGGCTGCTGATAGCAGCTAGGACCTGCCGGGCATGACGCGAGCACCGCTCCTGTGCTCGCGATCATGTCGGCGCGTAAATGTACGTCATGGTGCGCTAAGTACCACGTCACCATGACATACATTTACGTCCATTGTCGTTAAGGGGTTAAAGGGGTTATCCAGGAAAAAACTTTTTTTTATATATCAACTGGCTCCAGAAAGTTAAACAGATTTATAAATTACTTCTATTAAAAATCTTAATCCTTTTAGTATTTCTGAGCTACTAAAGTTGAGTTGCTCTTTTCTGTCTAAGTGCTCTATGATGACACCTGTCTCGGTAACTGTCCAGAGTAGAAGCAAATCCCCATGGCAAACCTCTTCTGCTCTGTGCAGTTCCCGAGATAAGCAGAGATGTCAGCAGAGAGCACTGTTGTCAGACAGAAAAGAACAACTCAATTTCAGCAGCTGATAATTATTAAAAGGATTAAGATTTTTTAATAGAAGTAATTTACAAATCTGTTTAACTTTCTGGAGCCAATTGATATATAAAACATTTTTTTTCCTGGAATACCCCTTTAACGGATCAATTCCATGGTTCACAGTCTAGTGTAAACATCTCCCCCTCAGTCAGTCTGCAGTGACCCAGTAAGGGACAGACATAGTCAGTGACGCACACATGCTCAGTACAGAGACACATGCATACTTTGTACTGAGCATAGCTCTCACACACAGCTTTCCCAGGCTCCTGAAGGGCACGTGATATGATTCGTGCTGAAATGTTTATAATAATTAAGGAACCTGGTAAAGCTGTGTGTTACAGTTATGCCCTGTAATGACTGTAATGATAACAGATACTTACTGCCACACACAGCTTTCCCAGGCTCCTTAATGGCCAGAAATGTTTCAGTACTAAGCAGATCAGGAGCCTTGGAAAGCTGTGTGTGACAATCAGTGAGAAGGTCTACACATTGAGGAGGTCTGGGATGTGCAGGGAGCTGAGTGTCAGGACTGACAGGCAGGTCACAGAGGTGATACAGTTCCTGTATACATTTTCAGTGTGAAAACCGTACGGAACCATATTGAAAACCGTATGCATTGATTCTCCATTAAAAACTGTCTGCCAAAGGATGCATCCGATTGCCTCTCTTTTGCATCTTGTATGGTTTTGTCCGTTTTTGTCCCCGTACCCAAAACTGTAGCCTACCATGTTTTTTGGTCCCGGTGAAAAACTGTATTAAACCGTATATGTTTTTTTTTTTTTTTTAACATGGGAGAAACAGGGAACCGTACAGAACTGGATGTGCACATGGTTCCAACCGGTTTGCAGCATACCGTTTTTGACTTTGCACAGTTTTTTTTTTCTTGGAATTTCAATCAAACAAGTGAAACTTTATTTATAATGGAGTGAAAAGTTAAAAACTTATACGTTTTTTTCTTAAAAATCGGATGCAACCGGACATAATTTTTTGAACTGTATACGTTTTTTAACCGTATACGGGTTCAAATTTGTACACATGTTTTGATACAGTTTAGTCCGATTTTGAGGAATCCGTTTTTCATCAAAAATCTGATACGGGAACTGTATTGCAAAAACGTGGTGTGCATGCAACCTAAGTGTTGTAAAGTGACACACCACAAAGAGGCTACAATATGGCAGCCCCCAGTACACACTTTATTAATAAATAACATTAAAACTACATTGTCCTAAAACTAAATATATAAATGAAATGCGTTATCTTGATAGAACAATTCTATTTATTAAAAAAATAAAATGGTGACAAATTCCCTTTTAAACAGTCCTGCACCAGTATGTCCATCATGTGATCAGAAAAGATATTTTTCCATTGTGAATTCTCATATTCAACTGCAGCATGAAGAGATCTTGACTACTGCAAATAATTGATACAGAAACAATATATTACTTTTAAAGGGGTATTCCAGGAAAAAAACCTGGCTCCAGAAAAGTAAACAGATTTGTAAATTACTTCTATTAAAAAAATCTTAATCCTTCCAATAATTATCAGCTGCTGAAGTTGAGTTGTTCTTTTCTGTCTGGCAACAGTGCTCTCTGCTGACATCTCTGCTTGTCTTAGGAACTGCACAGAGTAGAAGATGTTTGATATGGGGATTTGCTTCTACTCTGGACAGCTCCCGAGACAGGTGTCATCAGAGAGCACTTAGACAGAAAAGAACAACTCAACTTCAGCAGCTCATAAGTACTGAAAGGATTAAGATTTTTTAATAGAAGTAATTTACAAATCTATTTAACTTTCTGTAGCCAGTTGACATGAAGTTTTTTTCCTGGGTAACCCCTTTAATTATGCAAAGGATCACATTTTGTTGGCTGAAACAGAAACACCCCTTATCAAAAATTGATGCTGGAACTTTGGCCACTTTCATGTTACCCATAGTTATAATTTAGCAGTTATTTTAAAGACATTGAGGGACATTTATCAATGTTTGCTTATGTATTCTTTTTTTTTTAGTAATTTTTTCCTTACTTTTTTGTTTGCTTATGTGTGACTTATTTATCAACTGGTTTCAGCCTGTTGATAATTTTCTTTCACGTAAGCAATTTTTCCTTTTTTTACTTTGGTAGTAGCTTTTTCTGCTCCATGTTTGAGCTGGAGTAAATTTAGTCAATTTTTAACCTTGTTGCGACTTTTTTTGCGCAGTTGCGACTGTCGCAGTTGATAAATACCCGACTAAAGCAAATCCATTTTGAAAAATTTACTACGTAAGCAAGTTAGAATTTTCTTGCTTTTCTTGTTCTTCATGCAAATTGTCGCACGAAAACACACGTAGTCGCAGTTGCGACAATTTTGCGACAATTATAGTAAAGAAAACCTGACTAAACCTGTTGAAAAATGTCCATCATTGGGGGAGATTTATCAAAGCCTGTGCAGAGGAAAACTTGCCCAGTTGCCCATAGCAACCAATCAGCTTGCTTCTTTCATTTTTATGAAGGCCTGTGAAAAATGAAAGAAGCAATCTGATTGGTTGCTATGGGCAACTGGGCAAGTTGTCCTCTGCACAGGTTTTGCTAAATCTCCCCCAATATTCACACTCGTGTTTAGACATGAGACTGGGGGGAACTCTACCATACATACTAATTGAGTACATGTACTTTTATCATGATATTAAAAATAAGGGATTTCCTTACAAGCTTCAAACAATGTTCTACTTTAATCTTTTTGCTTAAGTTAAGTCTTAAGTAAGTTCAGTGAACTGTAGAGTGATGTGAGAGATAGTCAGCTGACTTCATGAAGCTCTGTAGCGGGGAGCAGGAGGGGGAAGTACGCAGTGTACTTTTTTCTTTCATTTTTTACCACTGGAAACCAGTCCCATTTTGTGTCACAAGGTCAGAAAAAAACTCACACTTATTCTTTTTGGTGTGATCAAATTATTGCGGGGCCCACATCACATCCTTTTCTACATCGCTTTAGGAAACTACAAAATTAACCCAGGCTTTTTTGTGACCTTAAAATGAAATGTGATCTATTTCAGGTTCATTGAGTTCAGTGTCTGGGGATTTTTTTTCTACCACGTTTTTATGACTGGTTGGCAATGGATTAAACATTTGAGTTTTTGTAGTGGAAATTTACAGTCCAACAATACTTTCTATGAAAAAAAAATATTAAAATGGCAGGGACAGAAAATGACAGTTTTACTATTAAGAAACACATAAATATTTATCAGTAATTAATTTATATATATTTGCTTATTTATTTACCATCGGGTTTATTTACTGATTTTAAAAACTAAATATATTGAATAGTTACCGTATTTTTCGTCATATAAGACGCTCCGGCATATAAGACGCACCTAATTTTGTAGGCTAAAAATCTAGAAAATAAAGATTCTCAACCAAATAAAATGTAAAGTATAGAACAATGATCTTCAACCTGCGGACCTTCAGATGTTGCAACATCTGGAGGTCTGCAGGTTGAAGACCACTGGTATAGGAGGTAATACTCACGTGTCCCCGCCGCTCGGGACCCATCACCGCTGCCCTGGATGTCGCCCTCCATCGCTGTCGCCGCGTCCCTGGGGTGTCCCCGTTGCTCCGGAACGTCTCTGCTGCCCGGTATACTCGCTCTCAGTTGCCGCCATGACGTCGCTACGCACGCCGCTCCTATTGGATGGCGGGATGGCGTGTGCGGCGACGTGATGATGACAAAGGAGAGCGCCGGCCATGCAGGGGATCCCGGCACGGAGCAGACACCGAGGAGGCAGGTAAGGTCCCTCCCGGTGTCCTGTAAGCTGTTCGGGACGCTGCGATTTCACCGCGGCAATCCTGAACAGCCCGACTGAACAGCCGGGTTAGTGTTATTTTCGCTTCAGACGTGGCGGTCAGCTTTGATAGCCGCGTCTGAAGGGTTAATACAGGGCATCACTGCGATCTGTGATGTCCTGTATTAGCCGCGGGTCCTGGCCGTTGATGGCCGCAGGGACCGCCGCGATAGGACAGGTATTTGCCGTATAAGACGCACCAACTTTCGACCCCCCCCCCCCCCCAGTTTTGGGGAAGAAAAAGTGCGTCTTATACGGCGAAAAATATGCTAATCAAAAACCGTTTACCAGCCAAACTGTCTTCGTTGCCCATAGCAGCCAATCATAGCACAGTTTGTAATAAGCTGTTTTTGTAAAGCTGCTTTAAAAAATATGAAAGCTTTGATGTGATTGGTTGAATGGGCAGCGGTGACAAGTTTGCTGTTAGACATTACCTCCCCGATTCATTACCTCCCCCAAACTGGGAAGTTAAACTGTTTTGTTGCCATAGATGAGCTTTTATTTTCCCAGAGCTGTTTACCCTCTTACAGTTTCACACGAGCTCTGCTCGGGCTGATGGCCGTGGTCAATACAGTTCAGCCCAAGCAGAGCTTGTTATGTTCCAGGGGGTGCAATTAAGTAGTAGGATCCCTTCTGTATTAGGAAACAATCATACTATGGAATCTATGCCCGTCTGCTGTGGGCACCGACTAAATCAGTTGGCACTAGGACCACTTGGACATACCGCGTCTCCATAGATGGCAATGCATTTTTGTGCAGATTCCGCCAAAAGCAGCATTTTCCACCACAGAAATTTTGCAGTGTGCAAGGTGCAGCAGACTCCCATTGAAAAGGAGGCTGCTGCATCAGAATTTCTGAGCTGAATTTTGTTTCCCAGATCATCACTCCAGCAGCTGGGGCAATGTGTATCCCCACAGCAAAAAGCAGGATTGAAGAACTCACCACAACTTCATACTTGAAGCTGACCATCATCGTTTTCCATACAGTATCTGGATTTGCCACTGATAAATATTCAGTTATAGTTTGTAGCAGTTCAAGTTTCAGATTCACAAAACCACAAAAAATAAAGGTAAAGGTGGCTGTTTGTCAATGGCAGAACACATAGTAAGTGCCTAAACACCATATTTATTTTTGCTAAGTACCTGAAAATGGCCCAGGAGTTGATGAAAGAGCAAAATACTGCATGTCTGTAAATGACTTCTATTAAAAAAAAATCTTAATCCTTCCAGTACTTATCAGCTGCTGTATGCTATAGAGAAAGTTCAGTTGCTCTTTTCTGTCTGACCACAGTGCTCTCTGTTGACACCTATCCTGCTCTGGACAGTTCTTGACATGGACAGAGGTGTCAGCAGAGAGCACTGTGGTCAGACTGAAAAGAACAACTCAACTTGCTGGAACATACAGCAGCTGATAAGTACTGGAAGGATTAAGATTTTTTAATAGAAGTCATTTACAAATCTATTAAACTTTCCGGAACCAGTTGATTTGAAAATAATAGTTTTTCACCGGAGTACCCCTTTAACTCCCCTAAAATTATGGACACCTGAAAGCTCCCATTCAAGGCATAGGATCTGGTAAGACCTGGCATTGCCCATTGTGAAAAGGGTCCTTTCGGTTTCTTTGTTTGGTGATGAATTGGCCCTTAATGAGTTGGAGCACAACAGTAATGTAAATATAGCCTTAATCAGTACGGCCAAGATGGTGGGCAATTCAAAAGTACCACCCTGTTTCTCTCTACCCAATAATGTGCCCCTCTCCGAGTCTGCCAATTAGGCAAAATGTCTACCAGTGCATCATAGAAGCATATCTTACAGTAAATAATCACACCAAGAGATACACTGCCCATAAACATCCACTGAGAGCATTTGAGAAAGCATAGGGGGGTGGGGGGGGGGGTGGAGTTCATATCTGCTTGTAACAAGTCCCAGGGTCTAATTAGATAACTCATGTTCATCAAGTACAACCAAGTAGGAAAGGAGATAAATGAAGGAAAGGTGTATGGATTGAAAAAGGGAGGGTATACAAATATTTTGTAAGGTGCAGTATGTACTTTTACATATGCTCATATCGCCCTTTAACCCCTTAAGGACCAGGCCATTTTATACCTTAAGGACCGGAGCGTTTTTTGCAATTCTGACCACTGTCACTTTAAACATTAATAACTCTGGAATGCTTTTAGTTATCATTCTGATTCCGAGATTGTTTTTTCGTGACATATTCTACTTTAACTTAGTGGTAAAATTTTATGGTACCTTGCATCCTTTCTTGGTGAAAAATCCCAAAATTTGATGAAAAAAATGAAAATTTAGCATTTTTCTAACTTTGAAGCTCTCTGCTTGTAAGGAAAATGGATATTCAAAATATATATTTTTTGGGTTCACATATACAATATGTCTACTTTATGTTTGCATCATAAAATTTATGAGTTTTTACTTTTGGAAGACATCAGAGGGCTTCAAAGTTCAGTAGCAATTTTGAAATTTTTCACAAAATTTTCAAACTCGCTATTTTTCAGGGACCAGTTCAGTTTTGAAGTGGATTTGAAGGGTCTTCATATTAGAAATACCCCACAAATGACCCCATTATAAAAACTACACCCCCTAAAGTATTCAAAAAAACATTCAGTAAGTGTATTAACCCTTTAGGTGTTTCACAGGAATAGCAGCAAAGTGAAGGAGAAAATTCAAAATCTTCATTTTTTACACTCGCATGTTCTTGTAGACCCAATTTTTGAATTTTTGCAAGGGATAAAAAGGAGAAAATTTTTACTTGTATTTGAAACCCAATTTCTCTCGAGTAAGGACATACCTCATGTGTCTATGTTAATTGTTCGGCGGGTGCAGTAGAGGGCTCAGAAGGGAAGGAGCGCCAAATGGTTTTTGGGGGGCATGCCGCATTTAGGAAGCCCCTATGGTGCCAGGACAGCAAAAAAAAACACATGGCATACCATTTTGGAAACTAGACCCCTCAGGGAACGTAACAAGGGGTAAAGTGAACCTTAATACCCCACAGGTGATTCACGACTTTTGCATATGTAAAAAAAATATATATTTTTTTTACCTAAAATGCTTGGTTTCCCAAAAATTTTACATTTTTAAAAAGGGTGATAGCAGAAAATACCCCCCAAAATTTGAAGCCCAATTTCTCCCGATACAGAAAACACCTCGCATGGGGGTGAAAAGTGCTCTGCTGGTGCACTACAGGTCTCAGAAGAGAAGGAGTCACATTTGGCTTTTTGAAAGCAAATTTTGCTCTGGGGGCATGCCGCATTTAGGAAGCCCCTATGGTGCCAGAACAGCAAAAAAAAAACACATGGCATACCATTTTGGAAACTAGACCCCTCGGGGAACGTAACAAGGGGTAACGTGGACCTTAATGCCCTACAGGTGTTTCACGACTTTTACATATGTAAAAAAAAAAAATTATTTTTTACCTAAAATGCTTGTTTTCCCAAAATTTTTACAATTTTAAAAAGGGTAATAGCAGAAAATACCCCCCAAAATTTGAAGCCCAATTTCTCCCGATTCAGAAAACACCCCATATGGGGGTGAAAAGTGCTCTGCTGGCGCACTACAGGTCTCAGAAGAGAAGGAGTCACATTTGGCTTTTTGAAAGCGAATTTTGCTCTGGGGGCATGCCGCATTTAGGAAGCCCCTATGGTGCCAGGACAGCAAAACAAAACCACATGGCATACCATTTTGGAAACTAGACCCCTCGGGGAACGTAACAAGGGGTAATTTGAACCTTAATACCCTACAGGTGTTTCACGACTTTTGCATATGTAAAAAAATATATATTTTTTTTACCTAAAATGCTTGTTTTCCCAAAAATGTTACATTGTTAAAAGGGTAATAGCAGAAAATACCCTCCAAAATTTGAAGCCCAATTTCTCCCGAGTACGGCGATACCCCATATGTGGCCCTAAACTGTTGCCTTGAAATACGACAGGGCTCCAAAGTGAGAGCGCCATGCGCATTTGAGGCCTAAATTAGGGACTTGCATAGGGGTGGACATAGGGGTATTCTACGCCAGTGATTCCCAAACAGGGTGCCTCCAGCTGTTGTAAAACTCCCAGCATGCCTGGACAGTCAACGGCTATCTGGCAATACTGGGAGTAGTTGTTTTGCAACAGCTGGAGGCTCCGTTTTGGAAACAGTGGCGTACCGGACGTTTTTCATTTTTATTGGGGAGGGGGGTTGTATAGGGGTATGTGTATATGTAGTGTTTTTTACTTTTTATTTTATTTTGTGTTAGTGTAGTGTAGTGTTTTTAGGGTACAGTCGCACGGGCGGGGGGTTCACAGTAGTTTCTCGCTGGCAGTTTGAGCTACGGCAGAAAATTTGACGCAGCTCAAACTTGCAGCCGGATACTTACTGTAATCCTCCGCCCATGTGAGTGTACCCTGTACGTTCACATTGGGGGGGGGAACATCCAGCTGTTGCAAAACTATAAACTCCCAGCATGTACGGTCTATCAGTGCATGCTGGGAGTTGTAGTTTTGCAACCGTTGGAGGCTCCGTTTTGGAAACAGTGGCGTACCAGACGTTTTTCATTTTTATTGGGGAGGGGAGGGGGGCTGTGTAGGGGTATGTGTATATGTAGTGTTTTTTTACTTTTTATTTTATTGTGTGTTAGTGTAGTGTAGTGTTTTTAGGGTACAGTCACACGGGCGGGGGGTTCACAGTAGTTTCTCGCTGGCAGTTTGAGCTGCGGCAGAAATTTTGCCGCACCTCAAACTTGCAGCCGGATACTAACTGTAATCCTCCGCCCATGTGAGTGTACCCTGTACGTTCACATTGGGGGGGGAACATCCAGCTGTTGCAAAACTACAACTCCCAGCATGTACGGTCTATCAGTGCATGCTGGGAGTTGTAGTTTTGCAACAGCTGGAGGCACACTGGTTGTGAAACACCGAGTTTGGTAACAAACTCAGTGTTTTGCAACCAGTGTGCCTTCAGCTGTTGCAAAAGCTACAACCCCCAGCATGTACGGACAGCGGAAGGGCATGCTGGGTGTTGTAGTTATGCAACAGCTGGAGGCATACTACTTTGGCTGGGGATGCTGGGGATTGTAGTTATGCAACAGCTGGAGACACACTGGTTTACTACTTAACTCAGTGTGCCTTCAGCTGTTGCAAAACTACAACTCTCAGCAGTCACCGACAGCCAACGGGCATGCTGGGAGTTGTAGTTATGCAACCACCAGATGCACCACTACAACTCCCAGCATGCACTTTAGCTGATTGTGCAAGCTGGGAGTTGTAGTTACACAACAGCTGAAGGTACACTTTTCCATAGAAAGAATGTGCCTCCAGCTGTTGCAAAACTACAAGTCCCAGCATGCCCATAAGGGCATGCTGGGAGTTGTGGTGGTCTGCCTCCTGCTGTTGCATAACTACAGCTCCCAGCATGCCCTTTTTGCATGCTGGGAGCTGTTGCTAAGCAACAGCAGGAGGCTGTCACTCACCTCCAACGATCCTCGCCGCACAGGTCAGTCCCTCGTCGTCTCCACCGCCGCCGCTGCTCCTGGGGCCCCGATCCCAACAGGGGCGCCGGGGATCGGGGTCCCCAGCACCCGGGGTGCACGTCCCGCACCCGCTCACGTCCTCCGGAAGAGGGGCGGAGCGGGTTGCGGGAGTGACACCCGCAGCAGGCGCCCTGATTGGTCGGCCGGTAATCCGGCCGACGAATCAGGGCGATCGTGAGGTGGCACCAGTGCCACCTCACCCCTGCTGGCTCTGGCTGATCGGGGCCGTCTCTGACGGCCCCGATCAGCCAATAATTCCGGGTCACCGGGTCACTGGAGACCCGATTGACCCGGAATCCGCCGCAGATCGCTGGACTGAATTGTCCAGCGATCTGCGGCCATCGCCGACATGGGGGGTCATAATGACCCCCCTGGGCGATATGCCCCGATGCCTGCTGAACGATTTCAGCAGGCATCGGGGACCGGCTCCGCTCCAGATGGTTGCGGGGGGCCGGTAAAACACATGACGTTCTCATACATCATGTGTCCTTAAGGACTCGGAAATGGAGACGTATGAGAACGTCATGTGTCCTTAAGGGGTTAAATGTCTTTTCCCAAGACTAAGCAATTTTTTTCTTTTGTCATAATCTAGATGCTCCATTCTTCTTAAATCTGTGCCCAAAACTGAGATACTATGTCCCGCAAGTCCATGCCTATTTTAATACATGACAATATATTGCTAGCCTTAGAAGCAGCTGCCTGACATTGCATACTGTTCTACAGTCCATGATCTAAAAGTACACCCAAATCCTTTTCTACCAATGACTTTCATAGTTTTTCTCCTATAACATATGGCGCATGCAGGTTATTAGTACCCAGATGCATAACTTTACATTTATCCACATTGAACCTGATTTTCAGGGTGATGCCCAAACACTCAGTGAGGGAGATTTATCAAAATCTGTGTAGAGGAAGAGTTGCCCATAGCAACCAATAAGATTGCTTCTTTCATTTTTCAGAGGCACTTTTTGGAAATAAAAGAAGCAATGGGATTGGTTGCTATTGGCAACTGCACCACTTTTCCTCTGCACGGGTTTTAATAAATTTCCCAAAGTGTGTTTTAAGTTAGCTTGTAGCTTATGAATATCTTCCATAGACTGTACCATGCTACAAAGCTATTTGTCATCTTCAAAGAGCTGTTAATCTCATCCTCTGTTACTGAACCATGGGGACCAATTTGAGTGCGAATCATTGACCACCACTCTCTGTGTATGGTCCTTAGGCCAGTTTTCAATCCTTCCAGTACTTATCAGCTGCTGTAAGCTACAGAGAAAGTTGAGTTTTTATTTTCTATCTGTCTGACATGTTCTCTCTGCTGACACCTCTGTCCATGTTAGGAACTGTCTCAGGAACTGACAAGAGCAGGAGCAAATCCCCATAGCAAACCTCTCCTGCTCTTGACAGTTCCTGAGACAGAAAGAGGTGTCAGCAGAGGGCACTGTGGTCAGACAGAAAATACATTATTACGATATGCGCTCCGGCTGCACGCTCTGGCCGTGAGCGCATGGTCCCATTACCTGCTGGGGCGCTTGTCCCCTTCCATTAGGGCTTGCGCCCAACGGATCTTTAAGATTTAAAGTGCCAGTAATTCACTTGTGGCTCATTGATAAATTTCTCCACCTTCCTCACTTCCCTGACGGATCTTTGTTGCCTTGTGCCTGAGAGAAAGCATTCCTGAGAGTTGCGTTACCGTGTATCTGATCCTTTGCTCTGTGACTTGACCTTGCTCCTCTGCCGCCTGCCTACTGATCTCCTGCTACGTCCTGACTACGCTACTTTTACGCCTGCCTTGACCTTCTGCTATCCTGGCTACGAGCTGCCTTACCCCTCCTGTGCCTCGCATCTCCTCAGCCACCTGTGTGGTCAAGCTGTGCCAGGGGTAGCGACCTGGGTGCCGCCTGCCTCCACAAGTCCATCCCACTTTGCAGTGGGCTCTGGTGAAAACCAGCGGCACCTTAGACTCTGCTCCCTGGTACCCTCTGAGTCATCTGCCACACAGGTCCAGCGGATCCACATCAACCGGAGTTCCTGTCTTCTGAAACGTGAGTGTTAGGCTGGGTTCACACTGCAGAATTTCTGGGCAGAATTTCTGCCAGAGATCGAGCCGGCGGCGCTAGGACCGAGCAGACTGCTTTGCCGTCCCCATAGACTCCAATGCATTTCTGGGTGGATCTTTTGGGAGATCTGCTCAGAAATACATTGACATCTGTGGGGACGGCAATGCAGTCCGTGCAGTCCTAGTGCCGCCGGCTTCATCTCCGGCAGAAATTCTGCCCAGAAATTCCACAGTGTGAACCTAGCCTAACAGTAAGATCCGGCCATGGATTCCGCTGAGGCACCCCTGCCTGAAGTTGCGGATCTTCCCTCCATTGTGGTACATCAGTCACAGCAGTTGGCCCCACAGGCGCAGCAACTTTCTCAACTTTCAGCTATGACGCAACAGCTTTTGGCCTTGCAACAGCAGCAGGTACTGCAAACTGGCCCACTCCCACCACCAGCTTCTGCAGTGTCTTCTGGCTCCCAGCTATGTCTGCCTTTACCTTCCAAGTATGATGGGGATTCCAAGTCATGCAGAGGCTTCGTTACACAGTGCTCCATGCACTTGGAGCTCATGTCACAACGGTTTCCGACAGAACATGCAAAGGTGACCTTTGTCATTAGTCTACTGTCCGGCAAAGCCCTGGCCTGGGCTACACCCCTTTGCGGGGAACCAGTAGCTTCCAACTTGACGGCTTTACTGGCAGAATTTTCGCTGTGTCCATGCCTCTTCTGCTGAGATGGCTTTGCTGAACCTATGTCAAGGGAATTCTTCCGTTGGTGACTACGCGGTTCAATTCCGCACTTTAGCCTCAGAACTAGCATAGAGTGATGAGGCCTTGTATGCCACATTCAAAAAGGGACTGTGTCTAGCAGGATTAAAGATGCCCTTGCTGCACATGATCCTCCATCTTCTTTGACTGAACTTATCCACTTGGCCACATGTATTGATGTGCGTTTTGCTGAAAGGCAGGAAGAACTGCGCTTAGAGAGGGAACCTGCCCGAACACGGAGATATTCTTGCCTGGCACCTGTGTTTCAAAGTCCACCTCTACAGTTTCCTGCGCCTCTTGCCGAAGAGGCCATGCAAGCGGATCGTTCCTGTCTTAGGCAGCAGGAGAGATCACGACAACGCAGTGAGAATTTGTGCTTGTATTGTGCTAGCCCCGAACACTTCCTGAAAGACTGTTCTGTTCGTCCACAGTATTCGGGAAAACGCTTGCACCTGGGGCACATAAGAGAGGCTTCCCTAGTTGTGAATACCACCTCTCCTCGCTTAACTATTTCTGTACAAGTCTTCGCTTCTACTAAGTCTTCCTTCAGTGCTACAGCATTTTTGGATTCTGGATCAGCAGGTGACTTTATTTATGCTTCTTTGGTCCACAAGTATCATCTTCCTGTCACTCGGCTTGCCAAGCCCTTGTTCATCTCCTCTGTTAATGGACAAAATCTGGACTGTAAGGTTCACTTCCGTTCTGAATCACTTGTCATGCAAGTGGGTGTATTGAAAAAAGAAAAGATTGAATTCTATGTACTGCCACACTGTACTTCAGAGATTCTTCTTGGCCTCCCTTGGCTGCAATGCCATTCTCCGCACCTGGATTGGCGAAATGGAGAAATTATTCGCTGGGGACAATTCTGTCAAAATCTTTGCCTCCAATCAATTCAGTCTAAAATTGTTTTTCATCCTTCTCCTTTACGTGGTCTGACGTTTTCTGCAAGAAACAGGCTGAGTCTCTGCCTCCACATCGTCCTTACGACTGCCCTATTGATCTTCTGCCTGGTACCACTCCTCCTCGTGGGAGGATATACCCTCTATCGGTTCCTGAGACCAAAGCCATGGTTGAGTATATCCAGGAGAATCTCAAAAAGGGATTTATCCATAAGCCCTCTTCTCCTGCTTGAGCTTGTTTCTTCTTTGTTGCGAAGAAAGATGGCTCACTCCGTCCATGCATTGACTACAGGGGACTTAACAAAATCACGGTCAAGAACCGTTACCCTCTAGCTCTTATCTCAGAACTTTTTGACTGTCTACATGGTGCAAACGTCTTCTCCAAATTGGATTTATGTGGAGCGTATAATCTCATTCGTATCCGCAAGGGAGATGAATGGAAAACGGCCTTCAATACTCGTGATGGACATTTTGAGTATCTTATAATGCCTTTTAGTCTCTGCAATGCTCCACCCGTATTCCAGGAGTTAGTCAACGATATCTTCCGTGATCTTCTCTACACCTGTGTTGTTGTATACCTAGATGACATCCTGATCTTCTCTTCCAACTTAGAGGAGCATCGTACTCATGTTCCTTTGGTTCTTCAGCAATTACAGAAGAATCATCTCCACGTCAAACTGGAGAAATATCTGTTTGAGAAATCTAGTCTTCCATTTCTTGGCTACATTGTCTCTCACCAGGGCCTGCAGATGGATCCAGATAAATTGTCTGCAGTATTGGATTGGCCTCGTCCTTTGGGCCTATGTGCTATTCAATGCTTTCTGGGATTTGCAAACTATTATCGTCAATTTATCCCACATTTTTCATCCTTGGTTGCTGCAATTGTGGCTCTCACTAAGAGTCCCATATCGCCATGGATTTCATCACCGATTTGCCACCATCTCCTAATAACACTGTCATCTGGGTCATTGTAGATCGGTTTTCCAAGATGGCTCATTTCATTCCTCTACCAGGTCTTCCTTCTGCCCCGCAGCAGGTGAAGTACTTCTTCTTGCATGTCTTTCGTTTACATGGTCTTCCTCAGCATATCGTTTTGGATCGAGGTGTGCAGTTTCTCTCTAGGTTCTGGCGAGCCCTTTGTAACCGTCTGGACATCAATCTGTACTTCTCCTCGGCCTATCACCCTCAGTCCAACAGTCAGGTGGAGAGGGATAATCACATCCTAGAGACTTATCTTTGGCATTTTGTCTCAGCTGGCCAAGATGATTGAGTCAACCTTCTTCCCTGGGCTGAATTCTCATATAATCATAAGGATTCCCAGGTCGTCTCCCTTTTTTGTTGTCTATGGACTCCATCTCCGTCCTCCTCTTCCTCTCCCAGTCTCCTCTGGTGTCCCTGCTGTTGATGAGTTGGTCCGTGACTTCTCTAACATCTGGCAACAGACCCGACAGTCGTTATCTCAGACTCCTTCACGCATGAAGGCGCAAGCGGATAAAAGTAGACCTCCTCTGTCCTTCTCTCCTGGTGACATGGTGTGGCTTTCATCCAAGTACATCCGCTTCAAGATCCCCTGTTGCAAGCTCAGTCCTCACTACCTTAGTCCCTTTCAGATTCTACAAAAAAAAAGTCAACCCTGTCTCCTACGAACTCCATCTACCAGCTACGTTACGTATTTCCAATTCTTCCACGTCTCTCTCCTCAAGTCTCTTGTCATAAACTAGTTTTCGCACAAGAATCTTGTCCCCACACCTGTCTCCGGCTCTTTCGACATCTTCAAGGTTAAAGAGAATCTTGCTACAGAAACTGTGAGAGGTAAACTATTTTTTTTGTCGACTGGGAGGGTTACGGTCCTGAGGAAAGATCTTGGGAGCCTGAGGAGAATATCCTGGATCGTGACATTTTCAGAAGTTTTCTGAGTCGAAAAAGGAGGGGGAGACCAAAGGGGGGGTACTGTTACTTTATGCGCTCCGGCCACACACGCAGGCCGTGAGCACATGGTCACATTACCTGCTGCTGCCGGCGGGGCTAGGACTCGCATTGTGGGACGCGCTCGCATGCCAGCCCCAGTCTGTCACTCACCTGGTGCTTCTCTTTCCCCAGGCTCCGCCTCTCTGCTCTGGCACGCATGTCCCCATCCCCTAGGGTGCGCGCGTCGGAGCTTTAAGATTTAAAGGGCCAGTGCACTCATTAGTGTAATTCACCTCAGGCTCATTGATAAATTCCTCCATGCTCCTCACTTCCCTGCCAGATGCCTTGTGCCTGAGAGAAAGCATACATGAGAATTGCCTTACCGTGTATCTGATCTTTTGCTCTGTGACTTGACCTTGCTCCTCTGCTGCCTGCCTACTGATCTCCTGCTACGTCCTGACTACGCTACTTTGCTGCCTGCCTTGACCTTTTGCTATCCTGACTACAAGCTGCCTTATCCCTCCTGTGCCTCGCATCTCCTCAGCCGCCTGTGTAGTCGAGCTTTGCCAGGGGTAGGGACCTGGGTGTCACCTGCCGCAGCAATTCCATCACGCTTTGCGGCGGGCTCTGGTGAAAACCAGCGGCACCTTAGACTCCACTCCCTGGTAAGGGCCGAGTCATCTATGTGACTGCTACAGACATTTAAAAAGAAAATAACTTCCTGTGGAGCATACAGCAGCTGATAAGTACTGGAAGGGTTACATTTTTTAAATAGAAGTAATTTACAAATCTGTTTAACTTTCTGGCACCAGTTGATTTAAATAAAAAATAAATAGTTTTTCACCGGATTACCCCTTTAATTAACCCATCAGGTGTCTATGAAGGACAGTGTCAAATGCTTTGGCAAAATCCAAAAACACTATATAAACAGGCAACCCTCAATCCAGGCTTCTGCTCGCCTCTTCATAAAAGCAAATTAGATCGGTTTGACAACTCCTGTCCTTAGTATTATAAGTGATAGTCAGCAAGATTTTACTATTATTCCCCACATATTCCTGCATGTAGTCCCTTATGAGCCCCTGAAAAGTTTTTTCCACAACATGGCATGCCAAGCCTTTCAGCAATCTGACATTTCTAGGTGCATTATTTTTTTTTTGTCAATGAGTGTACCTTACCAAACATGTACATATCATGAGACAGACCATGTGGCTGCTACACTTTTTGTGGAGCTATGAAGCCCTATCCTGGGTGATCACATCTGACTTGCTATAAATCTGTACCAATGTTCCAAGCTGAACTCACCTCTGTAGAAGAATTGCATAAATTTGCAAACTAGAGTCAAGTCAGTGTCACAGTTAGATATCAGCATCAGGGACCAGATATTAGGGACAGTGAAATGTCAGAATTAGGTGTCTGGTTGAGTGATGGAGTAATTTGTCTTAAAATCACATTAAAATATTGTTTCATTCTGACATCTATGTTTTTCTTGTACTTTGGTCTTTTTGTCACCATATGGCCAAGTGATTATTTACATACAAGTAATGGGAAAGTTGTATGAAGGAATTTTATTTTTCTATGTGACCAGTTTCCCTCTTTGCAGCCTTGTCACTGTTACAGTTTCAGAATTGTTGGTACCTGTTTTTATTCATAGATATCAACATTTTTTATTGAAGTCAATTATTTGCATTTATATATGATAAATGTTCTTGTATATTTTGACCTTGTGTTCTAAATAAAAATGCTGATTGCGTTTTTACACGATTTTTACTTCTGATTTTAAGTGTTTTTTTAAAATATTGTACTGTTTGTTGTACTATACATTATATTATTTTGTATACTGACTTTGTGTGCTGTGTTTTGTGAAGAAATTGCAAACTATTTCTGACTATGTGAACCACAATTTTTGTTGTGCCCCTGTTTCAAAAACCATGACACTTCCTGTCTTTACAAAAGCTAATGTTCAGAGTATAAATGTAATAGCAAAAATAGTTATCCAATATAGTTGCATTCTTCTATAATAAAAAATGCAGTCTAGCCCAATGGTTGTCCAGGGCTCGGTTTATAATTAGGCATAGTAGGCATGTGCCTACAGATGCCCTGCCACAAAGGGTATCTGTGAAAAGAGTTTTTTACTTTTTAATGTAATTTAATAGGGGGGAAGGGGCACTGGGGAACCTGTTGTTCCATATCTCTCTGTGCCTGCAGAAAATAAGAGGAAGTTCTCAGCCTGCAGCATCACAGTGTACTGTTGTGGTTCCCTACCAGGGTGCAGCAGCACACTGGGGTGCCGAGATGACCCACCAGGAGAACTATGGCATTCCAGTCTGATAGACTGGTGACTGCATAGTTTATGTCCTCTAGGCCGCAGGCAGTGTCATGCCTGTGGCCACTAGAGGCCGGAAACATCTATTCTTTGTAGATGCACAGTTGTTACGCCGAGCGCTCCGGGTCCCTGCTCCTCCCCGGAGCGCTCACGGCGTCTCTGTCGCTGCAGCGCCCCGGTCAGTCCCGCTGACCGGGAACGCTGCACTGACGTGGCCGTCGGGGATGCGATTCGCACAGCGGGACGCGCCCGCTCGCGAATCGCATCCCAAGTCACTTACCCGTCCCGGTCCCCTGCTGTCATGTGCTGGCGCGCGCGGCTCCGCTCTCTAGGGCGTGCGCGCGCCAGCTCTCTGAGACTTAAGGGGCCAGTGCACCAATGATTGGTGCCTGGCCCAATTAGCTTAATTGGCTTCCATCTGCTCCCAGACTATATCTGCTCACTGCCCCTGCACTCCCTTGCCGGATCTTGTTGCCTTGTGCCAGTGAAAGCGTTTAGTGTTGTCCAAAGCCTGTGTTACCTGAACTCCTGCTATCCATCTTGACTAAGAACCTTGCCGCCTGCCCCGACCTTCTGCTACGTCTGACCTTGCCTCTGCCTAGTCCTTCTGTCCCACGCCTTCTCAGCAGTCAGCGAGGTTGAGCCGTTGCTAGTGGATACGACCTGGTTGCTACTGCCGCAGCAAGACCATCCCGCTTTGCGGCGGGCTCTGGTGAAAACCAGTAGCCTCTTAGAACCGGTCCACCAGCACGGTCCACGCCAATCCCTCGCTGACACAGAGGATCCACTACCTGTAAGCCGAATCGTGACAACAGTGAGTGTGGCCTCTAGTGGCTATAAGAAGCTGCCTGCTGACAAGAGAAGTAGAGAAGGAATTAATTAATTTTTTTTCAAAAACCAATAGGAAAGTCCTTTCTACATGGGGAAAACTACCTACAAGGAAAAACTACCTACGAAAAGCAAACTACATATGAGGCTCAGCACCTACTAAGAAAAACTACATACTAGGGAAACTACCTATAGGGGACACCAGCATACTAGGTGCCCCTACCTAATAGGAAAATGATCTACTGGAGAAACCTATCTACCTTTATGAGGGGAACTTACCTACTCCTCCCCAACTGACCTACCTATCCCCACCTACTCACTTTACTGTGTGTGACACCAAATGGCAGAATTATTACAGTTTGGGACTTTATAGGAGGCAAGGATGGAAGGATGGTACTGGAAATCTTCAGAGCCTAAGATGTTTGTCTGGCAGGTTCTGGAGAGACAAATTGTTGCTGGAACAAATCGTCATGACGGTCTGGGCCGGATATCTTCGCAAAAGGGAGAGTGATGGACTCTGATGAAAGAAGACATCACCTTGGAAGTCACTGAATATAACATCACTGTAATCTACCTAGCTAACAGAGATACAGTGAAGGAAAAAAGTATTTGATCCCCTGCTTACTTTGTACGTTTGGAGGTAATGGAAATAAAGTAAACCAGTCCTCATAAGGTACATTGAGAGAAGGAAAAGATGAGAGGAAGTAGGATCCAGATAAAGACAATTTATTATATGATGCATAAAATAGATTGAAAATTAAGTGAACCTCCTGTCGCCTTAGCAGGGCCCTTGCATCAGGCAGAGGGGTTACAATGGTAAATACACACTAGTATATAATAATATAAAATATATGTAAAAACTGTCTGCAATGGGTATTCCAACTGAGAAGAAAACGGCTGGATGGTATAAAATAGAATAAAATAGGATGCGCTAGATGTTATGATAGTTCGTTGGTGAATTAGTGCAAAGTTCAAATAATATAGAAATGTTCAGCAGTGATATTTCGTTGGTGGTATAGTGCACAGTAGTGATATTAAAGATTCATTGTTAACGCAGTGCAACAGTTTAACAATTAGGATGCTGAGGTAGAGTTATTGTATCAGGCACAAATTCCGTTCTTATGATGTACGTTAGTGGTATAGGAGGATGCAGGGTTGGTGCATGGCACCAATCACCGACCGTTGGGGTGTAGGCGTCCGGCACTTATAGTTGATACCCGTCTGCGTGGTGCTGCAGGGTCTCGGTCTCCAAGTGTGTACAATTTTTTTTTTTCACCCATCTCTATTTTATTGTTAAAAATTTTTTTTCTCAATTTCTCCTAATTTTATCACACATATCCTTTTCACATCCATCCCCATATCCTTTTCCATTCTTTCCTTTTCTCCTTTTCTCTCTGGATCCAGCCATTATATTACATCCCATTCCCATGTTTCCTTCAATTTTTTCCAAATTACCATAGAACGCATCATCACCATGGGACTATATAAAGCACACTATCCCCATTCATCCACCATTATTATCCTGCTACTGAGAAAAAGGCCCGCGGCCTTGAAACACGTCTAGCATCATTACCTATTCACCCTTACCTTTATACTAACTGGAGAGCCCCTTTTGTACACTTGCAACAGCTGGATGCGCCTTATTACGGGACCACCGCTGCACGCGCACTCCTAGTGCATCACCGACACGAGGACGCCAGTATCCACTCCCGTACCAGCTCAGTACTCATCCTTATCTCCACACCGCACACAGAGGTACGGCCGTCCACACAGCACAGGCCTGCTACTGGTGGCACCTATAAGTGCAAAAAATAAAAATAAAAAAGCCGCTATAACCCGAAAAAGTGCCTGCACCACAAAAAAAAAATCTGATCAGTACTACAGGACTGATTAGCGGCGGGTGGGCTTTAGCTAATAGTGGCGTACCGCTCTTTTATAGCTAAGAGGGTCCAGCCACATGTTAAGCAAAAAAAAAAAAAAGGTCTGCGCCCCCCCCCCCCCAAAAAAAAAACGCTGGTGGCCGACCTCAGCGACCCAGTAGGGCCCGAGTCACGCAGTTAAAGGTGCTACGGACCTGCGGACACCTACGGATAGTACGCTGCAAGAAAAAAAAAAAACATAATTTTTTTAAACTCCTAACTGTCCCTACCTAATCTAAAGCTTACCCTTACTGCACAGGGATCCGTCCTGCACACCAGATCTCACAGTAATGGTGGGCAGAACGGAGCAGCGTGCTCCTGATCCCTGTCACGATTCGGCTTCCAGGTAGTGGATCCTCTGTGTCAGCGAGGGATTGGCGTGGACCGTACTAGTGGACCGGTTCTAAGAGGCTACTGGTGTTCACCAGAGCCCGCCGCAAAGCGGGATGGTCTTGCTGCGGCAGTAGCAACCAGGTCGTATCCACTAGCAACGGCTCTACCTCGCTGACTGCTGAGAAGGCGTGGGACAGAAGGACTAGGCAGAGGCAAGGTCAGACGTAGCAGAAGGTCGGGGGCAGGCGGCAAGGTTCGTAGTCAGGATGGATAGCAGAAGTTCAGGTACACAGGCTTTGGACACACTAAACGCTTTCACTGGCACAAGGCAACAAGATCCGGCAAGGGAGTGCATGGGAGGAGATCAGATATAGCCAGGGAGCAGGTGGGAGCCAATTAAGCTAATTGGGCCAGGCACCAATCATTGGTGCACTGGCCCTTTAAGTCTCAGAGAGCTGGCGCGTGCGCGCCCTAGAGAGCGGAGCCGCGCGCGCCAGCACATGACAGCAGGGGACCGGGACGGGTAAGTGACCTGGGATGTGATTCGCGAGCGGGCGCGTCCCGCTGTGCGAATCGCATCCCCGACGGCCATGACAGTGCAGCGCTCCCGGTCAGCGGGACTGACCTGGGAGCTGCAGGGAGAAAGACGCCGTGAGCGCTCCAGGGAGGAGCGGTAACCCGGAGCGCTAGGCGTAACAGTACCCCCCCCCCTTAGGTCTCCCCTTTTTTTTGTCCGGTGACTGCCTCCCCTGGGATGAGGACACCGGGAAAGAATGGATGGTTTCCTCAATGGCAGGCAGTACAGCAGGAGTAGGAATGGGGAGGGAGGGCAGAGGGTGAAGCTTGGCACGGGGCAGGGAGACACAAGGACGGGAGCCATGAGGAGGCACAGAGGCTTGCCTGACGGGACTGGGAGGGGGGGAGAGGCACTTCCTGTGGCAGGCAGAGTCCCAGTACTTGATCTCCCCGGTGGTCCAATCAAGGGTGGGCGAATGAAGCCGGAGCCATGGCAGACCGAGGAGGACCTCAGAGGTACAGCCGGGGAGAACGAAGAGCTCAATCCTCTCGAGGTGGGGTCCAATAGACATGAGGAGGGGTTCTGTGCGGTAACGCACGGTGCAGTCCAATCTGGCTCCGTTGACCGCGGAAATGTAGAGCGGCTTGACGAGACGGGTCACCGGGATGCTGAATTTATTCACAAAGGACTCCAATATAAAATTTCCAGAGGCACCAGAGTCCAAGCAGGCCACGGCTGAGAGGGAGGAGTTGGCTGAAGAAGAGATCCGCACGGGCACCGTGAGACGTGGAGAAGCAGACTTAGAGCCAAGAGACGCCACACCCACGTGAGCTGGGTGCGTGCGTGCGTTTCCCAGGCGTGGAGGACGGATAGGGCAATCCACCAAGAAATGCTCGGTACTGGCACAGTACAGACAGAGATTTTCTTCTCTACGGCGATTCCTTTCTTCCTGGGTCAGGCGAGACCGATCCACTTGCATGGCCTCCTCGGCGGGAGGCCCAGGCGTAGACTGCAAAGGATGCTGTGGGAGAGGTGCCCAGAGATCTAAGTCTTTTTCCTGGCGGAGCTCTTGGTGTCGCTCAGAAAAACGCATGTCAATGCGGGTAGCCAAATGGATGAGTTCTTGGAGGTTGGCAGGAATCTCTCGTGCGGCCAGCACATCCTTGATGCGACTGGATAGGCCTTTTTTAAAGGTCGCGCAGAGAGCCTCGTTATTCCATGATAACTCGGAAGCAAGAGTACGAAATTGGATGGCGTACTCGCCCACTGAAGAATTACCCTGGACCAGGTTCAACAGGGCAGTCTCGGCAGAAGAAGCTCGGGCTGGCTCCTCGAAGACACTCCGGAGTTCAGCGAAGAAGGCCTGGACTGTGGCTGTGGCAGGATCATTGCGGTCCCAGAGCGGTGTGGCCCAAGACAAGGCCTTTCCTGAAAGAAGGCTCACTACGAACGCCACCTTAGACCGTTCTGAAGGAAACAAGTCCGACAACATCTCCATATGCAGGGAACACTGAGACAAAAATCCACGGCAGAGTTTAGAGTCCCCATCAAATTTGTCCGGCAGGGACAAGCGGAGGTTAGGAGCGGCCACTCGCTGCGGAGGAGGTGCAGGAGCTGGCGGAGGAGATGGTTGCTGCTGTAGCAGAGGCAGAAGTTGCTGTAACATGGCGGTCAACTGCGACAGCTGCTGTCCTTGTTGGGCAATCTGCTGCGATTGCTGAGCGACCACCGTGGGAAGATCAGCGAGACTTGGCAGCGGCACCTCAGCGGGATCCATGGCCGGATCTACTGTCACGATTCGGCTTCCAGGTAGTGGATCCTCTGTGTCAGCGAGGGATTGGCGTGGACCGTACTAGTGGACCGGTTCTAAGAGGCTACTGGTGTTCACCAGAGCCCGCCGCAAAGCGGGATGGTCTTGCTGCGGCAGTAGCAACCAGGTCGTATCCACTAGCAACGGCTCTACCTCGCTGACTGCTGAGAAGGCGTGGGACAGAAGGACTAGGCAGAGGCAAGGTCAGACGTAGCAGAAGGTCGGGGGCAGGCGGCAAGGTTCGTAGTCAGGATGGATAGCAGAAGTTCAGGTACACAGGCTTTGGACACACTAAACGCTTTCACTGGCACAAGGCAACAAGATCCGGCAAGGGAGTGCATGGGAGGAGATCAGATATAGCCAGGGAGCAGGTGGGAGCCAATTAAGCTAATTGGGCCAGGCACCAATCATTGGTGCACTGGCCCTTTAAGTCTCAGAGAGCTGGCGCGTGCGCGCCCTAGAGAGCGGAGCCGCGCGCGCCAGCACATGATAGCAGGGGACCGGGACGGGTAAGTGACCTGGGATGCGATTCGCGAGCGGGCGCGTCCCGCTGTGCGAATCGCATCCCCGACGGCCATGACAGTGCAGCGCTCCCGGTCAGCGGGACTGACCTGGGAGCTGCAGGGAGAAAGACGCCGTGAGCGCTCCAGGGAGGAGCGGGGACCCGGAGCGCTAGGCGTAACAATCCCACCTCCCCTCCCCATACTGCAGTGATTGGTGCGGTCACTACGGATGCCCAATCACTGCTATACTGGGGGATTGCAACAGTGCCGCCCCCAGTACTGTACGGATGATGATTGGTGGTGTCTGTTTGGTGGTGTCTGTGAGCCACGTGACCCGGGAGCGCCGCCGACCGCCGGTGAGTATTTACCGGTGAACTGCAGTGATCTCAGGACCCCCCTCAGCGATGTGCCAGGATGCCTGCTGAATGATTTCAACAGGTATCTCGGTCCGGTCCCCGACCGGCTAGCGGTGGGGATCGGAATTCCCACGGGCATATCCATACACCCTACGTCCTTAAAGACTCAGGATGCAGGGCGTATGCATACGCCCTGCGTCCTGAAGAGGTTACAGGGGTACTCTGGCCCTAATACATCTTATCCCCTATCCAAAGGGTAGGGGATAAGATGTCTGATCGCGGGGGTCCCGCCGCTGGGGAACCCTGCAAACTGTCATTCAGCACCCACCTTTGCGAGCTCTCCGCAGCGCTGGAGGCTCCGAGTGTGCAGCGTGACGACCACGGGGCCGGAGTATCGTGACTATGGGAGGGGGCATGACAAATAAATCTGGAGAGCTTCAAATTTAATAATTACTATGGAAAATACCAAATTCTCCACTTCCCTATAACTTCTAATTAACTCCTAACTAATAGCCTAGTTACTAAAATTGGAGAGGCTCTATTGGTTGGAATTATTATTGTAACATTTCTTGTTATAAATAAAAATTAAATATAAAAAAAATAATAATTGGAGAGGCTCTTAGATATTTAATTTAACCCTTAAATACTCCCATTTGTGAGGGTCTGGGTTTTTGTTTAAAGTCCCATGCAAATCTACTGGAAATGTATGTTGCGGCATAACTTCTGTACGGCAGGAGATATTTCAATAATACCTGGTACACATATTACTTATATGTCAAATAAAATTATATGATAGTTAAATTAACCCTTAACTACACCCTTATATAACCCTTATATCTCATGCAAGTATATGGGACTTCCAGTACCTTACTCCACAATCTCTGCTCTGCATCTCCGGATGAATGTGTCAGTCCGGCTTGCAAGCTTGTTTGCAAATCACACCCAGTCCCACAAAACCACATCCCCTTCTATTTTTAGCTTACAATATCTTCATTACAAATCAGTCCCACCTGAAGACGGGATATGAGGATGGGATATGAGGTCGAGATAGGAGGTCAGGATATGAGGATGGGACATAAGGACAGGATATGAGGATGGGACATAAGAACGGGATATGAGGATGGGACATAAGAACGGGATATAAGGTTGGGATGTGAGGATGGGATATGAGGATGGGACATAAGGACGAGATATGAGGATAGGATATGAGTATGACATATGAGGACGGGATATGAGGATGGGACAAAAGGACAGGATATGAGGTTGGGATATGAGGTAGGGATGTGAGGATGGGATATGAGGACTGGATATGAGGTCGAGATATGAAGACAAGATATGAGGTTGGGATATGAGGACAGCATATGAGGTTGGGATATGAGGACAGCATATGAGGTTGGGATATGAGGACGGGATATGAGGATGGAATATGAGGACTGGATATGAGGACGAGATAAGGGGTTGGGATATGACAACAATATATGAGATTAGGATATGAAGTCAAAAGCTTCCTCCTTTGTTTATTTTCCTCCCCAACAAGAATTAGGAAGGAAAAGTCGGGCAATGACGGGTACTCAGCTAGTTTGTTCATAAAAGAGAGAAAAAAACTGGATGTACAAATAAAGTACAAACCAAGGATCATATACACAATTATACAGAGTATATAATTGTATATAAAACAATGCAAAAAGGAAAAAATATGTATTTAGAATAAAACAGACAGAGAAAGTAATGGGAACAAAGTGGAGAAATGAAAACAATAAGAACAAGAAAGGAATAAAAACAAATAAACAAAAAAGGGGGAAGGAAAAATAAAAAAGTCGGCAAGGAAGAAATAAAAAATAGAGAATCGTATTTAACCCCTTAAGGACCAGGCCATTTTATACCTTAAGGACCGGAGCGTTTTTTGCAATTCTGACCACTGTCACTTTAAACATTAATAACTCTGGAATGCTTTTAGTTATCATTCTGATTCCGAGATTGTTTTTTCGTGACATATTCTACTTTAACTTAGTGGTAAAATTTTATGGTAACTTGCATCCTTTCTTGGTGAAAAATCCCAAAATTTGATGAAAAAAATTAAAATTTAGCATTTTTCTAACTTTGAAGCTCTCTGCTTGTAAGGAAAATGGATATTCAAAATATATATTTTTTGGGTTCACATATACAATATGTCTACTTTATGTTTGCATCATAAAATTTATGAGTTTTTACTTTTGGAAGACACCAGAGGGCTTCAAAGTTCAGCAGCAATTTTGAAATTTTTCACAAAATTTTCAAACTCACTATTTTTCAGGGACCAGTTCAGTTTTGAAGTGGATTTGAAGGGTCTTCATATTAGAAATACCCCATAAAAGACCCCATTATAAAAACTACACCCCCCAAAGTATTCAAAATGACATTCAGTAAGTGTTTTAACCCTTTAGGTGTTTCACAGGAATAGCAGCAAAGTGAAGGAGAAAATTCAAAATCTTCATTTTTTACACTCGCATGTTCTTGTAGACCCAATTTTTGAATTTTTGCAAGGGGTAAAAAGGAGAAAATTTTTACTTGTATTTGAAACCCAATTTCTCTCGAGTAAGCACATACCTCATATGTCTATGTTAATTGTTCGGCGGGCGCAGTAGAGGGCTCAGAAGGGAAGGAGTGACAAATGGTTTTTGGGGGGCATGCCGCATTTAGGAAGCCCCTATGGTGCCAGGACAGCAAAAAAAAAAACATGGCATACCATTTTGGAAACTAGACCCCTCAGGGAACGTAACAAGGGGTAAAGTGAACCTTAATACCCTACAGGTGATTCACGACTTTTGCATATGTAAAAAAATATATATATATTTTTTACCTAAAATGCTTGGCTTCCCAAAAATGTTACATTTTTAAAAAGGGTAATAGCAGAAAATACCCCCCAAAATTTGAAGCCCAATTTCTCCCGATACAGAAAACACCTCGCATGGGGGTGAAAAGTGCTCTGCTGGCACACTACAGGTCTCAGAAGAGAAGGAGTCAGATTTGGCTTTTTGAAAGCAAATTTTGCTCTGGGGGCAAATGGTTTTTGGGGGGCATGCCGCATTTAGGAATCCCCTATGGTGCCAGGACAGCAAAAAAAAAAAAACACATGGCATACCATTTTGGAAACTAGACCCCTCAGGGAACGTAACAAGGGGTAACGTGAACCTTAATGCCCTACAGGTGTTTCACGACTTTTGCATATGTAAAAAAAAAAATTTTTTTTTACCTAAAATGCTTGTTTTCCCAAAATGTTTACATTTTTAAAAAGGGTAATAGCGGAAAATACCCCCCAAAATTTGAAGCCCAATTTCTCCCGATTCAGAAAACACCCCATATGGGGGTGAAAAGTGCTCTGCTGGCGCACTACAGGTCTCAGAAGAGAAGGAGTAACATTTGGCTTTTTGAAAGCAAATTTTGCTCTGGGGGCATGCCGCATTTAGGAAGCCCCTATGGTGCCAGAACAGCAAAAAAAAACACATGGCATACCATTTTGGAAACTAGACCCCTCGGGGAACGTAACAAGGGGTAATGTGAACCTTAATACCCTACAGGTGTTTCACGACTTTTGCATATGTAAAAAAATATATATTTTTTTTTACCTAAAATGCTTGGTTTCCCAAAATTTTTACAATTTTAAAAAGGGTAATAGCAGAAAATACCCCCCAAAATTTGTTAGGCAATTTCTCCCGAGTACGGCGATACCCCATATGTGGCCCTAAACTGTTGCCTTGAAATATGACAGGGCTCCAAAGTGAGAGAGCGCCATGCGCATTTGAGGCCTAAATTAGGGACTTGCATAGGGGTGGACAAAGGGATATTCTACGCCAGTGATTCCCAAACAGGGTGCCTCCAGCTGTTGTAAAACTCCCAGCATGCCTAGACAGTCAACGGCTATCTGGCAATACTGGGAGTAGTTGTTTTGCAACAGCTGGAGGCTCCGTTTTGGAAACAGTGGCGTACCAGACGTTTTTCATTTTTATTGGGGAGGGGGGTTGTATAGGGGTATGTGTATATGTAGTGTTTTTTACTTTTTATTTTATTTTGTGTTAGTGTAGTGTAGTGTTTTTAGGGTACAGTCACACGGGCGGGGGTTCACAGTAGTTTCTCGCTGGCAGTTTGAGCTGCGGCAGAAAATTTGACGCAAATCAAACTTGCAGCCGGATACTTACTGTAATCCTCCGCCCATGTGAGTGTACCCTGTACGTTCACATTGGGGGGGGGGGGGCATCCAGCTGTTGCAAAACTACAACTCCCAGCATGTACGGTCTATCAGTGCATGTTGGGAGTTGTCGTTTTGCAACCGCTGGAGGCTCCGTTTTGGAAACAGTGGCGTACCAGACGTTTTTCATTTTTATTGGGGAGGGGGGCTGTGTAGGGGTATGTGTATATGTAGTGTTTTTTACTTTTTATTTTATTTTGTGTTAGTGTAGTGTAGTGTTTTTAGGGTACAGTCGCACGGGCGGGGGTTCACAGTAGTTTCTCGCTGGCAGTTTGAGCTGCGGCAGAAATTTTGCCGCACCTCAAACTTGCAGCCAGATACTTACTGTAATCCTCCGCCCATGTGAGTGTACCCTGTACATTCAAATTGGGGGGGGGGGGCTCCAGCTGTTGCAAAACTACAACTCCCAGCATGTACGGTCTATCAGTGCATGCTGGGAGTTGTAGTTTTGCAACAGCTGGAGGCACACTGGTTGTGAAACACCGAGTTTGGTAACAAACTCAGTGTTTTGCAACCAGTGTGCCTTCAGCTGTTGCAAAAGCTACAACCCCCAGCATGTACGGACAGCGGAAGGGCATGCTGGGTGTTGTAGTTATGCAACAGCTGGAGGCATACTACTTTGGCTGGGGATGCTGGGGATTGTAGTTATGCAACAGCTGGAGACACACTGGTTTGCTACTTAACTCAGTGTGCCTTCAGCTGTTGCAAAACTACAACTCTCAGCAGTCACCGACAGCCAACGGGCATGCTGGGAGTTGTAGTCATGCAACCACCAGATGCACCACTACAACTCCCAGCATGCACTTTAGCTGATTGTGCAAGCTGGGAGTTGTAGTTATACAACAGCTGAAGGTACACTTTTCCATAGAAAGAATGTGCCTCCAGCTGTTGCAAAACTACAAGTCCCAGCATGCCCATAAGGGAATGCTGGGAGTTGTGGTGGTCTGCCTCCTGCTGATGCATAACTACAGCTCCCAGCATGCCCTTTTGCATGCTGGGAGCTGTTGCTAAGCAACAGCAGGAGGCTGTCACTCACCTCCAACGATCCAGCCGCACAGGTCAGTCCCTCGTCGTCGCCGCCGCCGCTGCTCCTGGGGCCCCGATCCCAACATTAACGCCGGGGATTGGGGTCCCCAGCACCCGGGGTGCACGTCCCGCACCCGCTCACGTCCTCCGGAAGAGGGGCGGAGCGGGTTGCGAGAGTGACACCCGCAGCAGGCGCCCTGATTGGTCGGCCGGTAATCCGGCCGACGAATCAGGGCGATCGTGAGGTGGCACCAGTGCCACATCACCCCTGCTGGGTCTGGCTGTTCGGGGCCGTCTCTGACGGCCCTGATCAGCCAATAATTCCGGGTCATCGGGTCACTGGAGACCCGATTGACCCGGAATCCGCCGCAGATCGCTGGACTGTATTGTCCAGCGATCTGCGGCCATCGCCGACATGGGGGGTCATAATGACCCCCCTGGGCGATATGCCCCGATGCCTGCTGAACGATTTCAGCAGGCATCGGGCACCGGCTCCGCTCCAGATGGTTGCGGGGGGCCGGTAAAACACATGATGTTCTCATACGTCATGTGTCCTTAAGGACTCAGAAATGGAGACGTATGAGAACGTCATGTGTCCTTAAGGGGTTAAAAAAAGGAGCCTCAAGATATAACATAATCCCTTTACTGCATAGACTGTCATGAAAACTCATGAGGATAGCTGGTATCAATAAACTTGTTGGTTAGGGGACTAAAATGACGGTTATTATTACAAAACGAGCTATAAGGTATAAAGTATAACAAATCATCACTAAAGAGTAGAGTTATAAGGTAAGAAAGGGGAGAAAGGGGTAAAAGAACAAATTCTCGCATGGTCAAGTTAGGCATTACAATGTCACAAAACTACCTATCGTTCAGTGTGTCATCATAGTTCTCCCATGGCCCCCATATCTTCTGATAAACATGTCATTTGTTGTCAAAGATTGCAGACAGACGTTCCATCCTGCTAATTTCTCTTACTTTGTCCAATAAAGCCTGGATTGGAGGGGTATTACCAGCGAGAAATTAGGCACTCAGAGGCCATTAATATATGAAGTAATAATTTAGATAAGTGTTTGGGTAATCCAGGAGGGGGAAGGTTCAGAAGATATGAAACCGGATTGACAGGGAGACGAACACCCACAACTTGCCAGATTAAAGATTGGACCTGGAGCCAGAAATGTCTCAATGAGGGACAATCCCAAAAAATGTACTACAGACAATGGTTCACCAATATCTACAATGGGGGAGATTTATCAAAACCTGAGCAGTGGAAAAGTTGCCCAGTTGCCCATAGCAACCAATCAGATTGCTTCTTTCATTTTTAACAAGGCCTCTGCAAAATGAAAGAAGCGATCTGATTGGTTGCTATGGGCAACTAGGCAACTTTTCCTCTGGACGGGTTTTGATAAATCTCCCTTAATGTGTTTCTATATTGAGGTACGCTTCTGATACTTGACTACTTGTAACTACCTGAAGAGCCACTAGATGGCTCCTTAGTACTACTATCTGGTAAGCTGTGTGTGTTATGGCTGAGACCCCAAATGACAAGCTATAATTTGTATAGTGAAGTTGACAATTTAAATCAATGTTGAAATTAGTAATCTAGAATTATTTTTACATTTTTGTTACACTGTTACACATTGTATCAAAAGGTGACACTATAAAAATACCACTCCAAATACCTCTCCCAACCTAATAATACTGTGTTTCTCAACTGATATACTGGGATAGATTTACTAATCCTGTGTAATTCTTAGAGAGTGTAAATTTATAGATTAGTTCTATGCACAGTATCCTGCGAATATGTAAAGCTGTGTTCCGTCATTCAAATATTTTTTGTTATTACATTTTCAGTTCACATTGAAACATTATTAAATGCTTGCAAGCTCTTGTAACTTTTCTGCTGTTTTGGGATCACATTGTATGGTGTGATAACACTGTAACTGAAGACTTCTATGGGGCCCTACTGTGTCCTTTCATATGAATCCAATTTCATTGATGGATATATTGCACACTATGTTCGAACAGATGTCTTAATACTGAGCCAGAATTCCTCCATGATTTGATGCCCCTTGGAGCACCATGTAGCAGCTCACATAGGGGGACATTTATCAATGTTTGTGTGAGGTAGTAGAGATTTTACCCCTGTTTGCTGGGTATATTTTTTTATACAGTTTCTCAAAATGTACAAAAACGGTGCACAGACTTGATAAATTCTGAACAAATATAGACACCAGTGAGCTGCAGAGCTAGGTTTAAGCTTTGTGCTTTGGCATCTGACACATTTGTACATGTCCTATTAGGTGGTGAGCTCAAAAAGTAGGCTTTGCGCCTAAAAAAAAATTCTAAATTTAATTTGCGCAAATGATAAATATAGCTCCACTGTAAAAAGTTTTGTATGGTGCACCAAACAGTGACAACTTTTAAAGATGTTCTACTGAAAAATGGCCAAATTTGATGGGACATTTAGATCAATAAAGTGGTAAGTGGTTAATGATAAATGTCCCCCATAGTGCCTTGAGCCACGTAGTGTGCAGTCAGTGTCCAAAGCTCCTTACACATAAAGCTCTTTCATTTGTGATAAGTTGCAATAAGTTTTGCCAGACAAGGAAGACAGAATGTTATGCTTTTTTTTCTCAACAAAGAGTGCAAATTTAGGATATTGGGGTTATTTACTAAGTGTGTTGTGTAGTTTTCTTTGTGGGATTCGATTCCCGACCGGTATTTTGTCCAAGGTACATACTATTTACTATGTTTCCCTACATTTTGCACTTTTCCCTATGTTTTTTTTTTTTTTTTTTAAAGATAATTGTTAATTTTAGAGAAATTTTCCTTCCTTTTTTTTCAACAAGAACATCACAAATGAAGTACAGTGTATAGAAAAATACAAAATAGTAGGAACATATATTCAGTACATCAGTAAATAATGTGTACTAGACAGCGGTGAACATTAGAGAAAGTCCATGTACATTATAAAGAAAATATTACTTCTCTGAGGTCTAAATTTTCAATGATTTGGATGGATAATATCCCAATATGTAGTCCTGAATTTGATTCCATCTATCTTAACCCCCTAAGGACCAAGCCCATTTTAACATTAAGGACCAGGCCAATTTTATTTTTGCATTTTCGTTTTCCTCCTAAAATCCATATCTCCTTTATATTTCCTAGAACAAAAATGAACCACACCTCAAGAATACCACCCTAGGGTACACAGTGAATAATTGTTTGAGACAGATAGTTTTGAAAAAAATGCAGATTTTATTAAAACAGCATTAAATCAATTAAAAACCTAAATGGTTAAGAATATCAGCGCAATGTCAATGTTATCTTAAACTGTCATTGGGCCCTAATGACAGAATTAGAAAATATAGATATAGCAACCACCTAATATAGGATATTCTGTAGATATTAAAAGTAAATGCAATTTTTCAACGGCATATAGCAATAATCTGGAATTGACTATTAGTCCGGCACTTGTGATGGAAAAAGGCTGATAGTCCGGCACTTGTAATAAAAAAGGCAAAGTCAAGTCCATCAAGTGACTTTGCCTTTTTTATTACAAGTGCCGGACTATCAGCCTTTTTCCATCACAAGTGCCGGACTAATAGTCAATTCCGGATTATTGCTATATGCCGTTGAAAAATTGCATTTACTTTTAACCCCTTAAGGACTCAGGGTTTTTCCGTTTTTGCACTTTCGTTTTTTCCTCCTTACCTTTTAAAAATCATAACCCTTTAATTTTCCACCTAAAAATCCATATTATGGCTTATTTTTTGCGTCACCAATTCTACTTTGCAGTGACATTAGTCATTTTACCCAAAAATGCACGGCGAAACGGAAAAAAAAAATCATTGTGCGACAAAATTGAAAAAAAAACACCATTTTGTAACTTTTGGGGGCTTCCGTTTCTACGCAGTGCATATTTCGGTAAAAATTACACCTTATCATTATTCTGTAGGTCCATACGGTTAAAATGATACCCTACTTATATAGGTTTGATTTTGTCGCACTTCTGGAAAAACTGTTTTATTTTTTTTATGGGAAAAGGGGGGTGATTCAAACTTTTATTAGGGAAGGGGTTAAATGACCTTTATTAACCCCTTCAGGACCATGCCCATTTTGGCCTTAAGGACCAGAGCGTTTTTTGCACATCTGACCACTGTCACTTTAAACATTAATAACTCTGGAATGCTTTTAGTTATCATTCTGATTCCGAGATTGTTTTTTCGTGACATATTCTACTTTAACATGGTGGTAAATTTTTGTGGTAACTTGCATCTTTTCCTTGTGAAAAATCCTAAAATTTGATGAAAAATTTGAAAATTTTGCATTTTTCTAACTTTGAAGCTCTCTGCTTGTAAGGAAAATGTATATTACAAATAAAAAAATTTTTTATTCACATATACAATATGTCTACTTTATGTTTGCATCATAAAAGTGACGAGTTTTTACTTTTGGAAGACACCAGAGGGCTTCAAAGTTCAGCAGCAATTTTCCAATTTTTCACAAAATTTTCAAACTCACTATTTTTCAGGGACCAGTTCAGGTTTGAAGTGGATTTGAAGGGTCTTCATATTAGAAATACCCCACAAAAGACCCCATTATAAAAACTGCACCCCCCAAAGTATTCAAAATGACATTCAGTCATCATTTTAACCCTTTAGGTGTTTCACAGGAATAGAAGCAAAGTGAAGGAGAAAATTCACAATCTTCATTTTTTACACTCGCATGTTCTTGTAGACCCAACTTTTGAATTTTTACAAGGGGTAAAAGGAGAAAATGTATACTTATATTTGTAGCCCAATTTCTCTCGAGTAAGCACATACCTCATATGTCTATGTAAATTGTTCGGCGGGCGCAGTAGAGGGCTCAGAAGGGAAAGAGCGACAAGGGGATTTTGGAGAGTACGTTTTTCTGAAAAGGTTTTTGGGGGGCATGTTGCATTTAGGAAGCCCCTATGGTGCCAGAACAGCAAAAACCCCTCACATGGCATACCATTTTGGAAACTAGACCCCTTGAGGAACGTAACAAGGAATAAAGTGAGCCTTAATACCCCACAGGTGTTTCACGACTTTGGCATTTGTAAAAAAAAAATTATTTTTTTTCACTAAAATGTGTGTTTCCCCCCAAATTTCACATTTTTCCAAGGGTTAATAGCAGGAAATATCCCCCAATATTTGTAACCCCTTCTCTTCTGAGTATGGAGGTACCCCATAAGTTGACCTGAAGTGCACTATGGGCGAACTACAATGCTCAGAAGAGAAGGAGTCATATTTGGCTTTTTGAGAGCAAATTTTGCTCGGGGGGCATGTCGCATTTAAGAAGCCCCTATGGTGCCAGAACAGCAAAAACCCCTCACATGGCATACCATTTTGGAAACTAGACCCCTTGAGGAACATAACAAGGAATAAAGTGAGCCTTATTACCCCACAGGTGTTTCACGACTTTTGCATATGTAAAAAAAAAAAAAAAAATTCCACTAAAATGTGTGTTTCCCCCAAAATTTCACATTTTTGCAAGGGTTAATAGCAGGAAATACTCCCCAATATTTGTAACCCCTTCTCTTCTGAGTATGAAGGTACCCCATAAGTGGACCTGAAGTGCACTATGGGCGAACTACAATGCTCAGAAGAGAAGGAGTCATATTTGGCTTTTTGAGAGCAAATTTTGCTCGGGGGGCATATCGCATTTAGGAAGCCCCTATGGTGCCAAAACAGCAAAAAAAAAACACATGGCATACCATTTTGGAAACGGGACCCCTTGAGGAACGTAACAAGGGATACAGTGAGCATTTGCCCCCCACTGGTGTCTGACAGATCTTTGGAACAGTGGGCTGTACAAGTTTTCATTTTCACGGATCACTGTTCCAAAGATCCGTCAGACACCTGTGGGGGGTAAATTCCCACTGCACCCCTCATTACATTCCGTGAGGGGTGTCGTTTCCGAAATGGGGTCACATGTGGTTTTTCTTTTTTTTTGCGTTTGTCAAAACCGCTGTAACAATCAGCCACCCCTGTGCAAATCACCTCAAATGTACATGGCGCACTCTCCCTTCTGGGCCTTGTTGTGCGCCCCCAGAGCACTTTGCGCTCACATATGGGGTATCTCTGTAGTCGGGAGAAATTGCGTTACAAATTTTGGGGGGCTTTTTTCCCTTTTACCTCTTGTGAAAATGTAAAGTATAGGGCAACATCAGCATGCTAGTGTAAAAAATTTAATTTGTTCTACACTAACATTCTGGTGTAGACCCCAACATTTCCTTTTCATGAAGGGTTAAAGAAGCAAAAGCCCCCCAAACCTTGTAACGCAATTTCTCCCGAGTACGGCGATACCCCATATGTCGCCCTAAACTGTTGCCTTGAAATACGACAGGGCTCCAAAGTGAGAGCGCCGTGCGCATTTGAGGCCTAAATTAGGGATTTTCATAGGGGTGGACATAGGGGTATTCTACGCCAGTGATTCCCAAACAGGGTGCCTCCAGCTGTTGCAAAACTCCCAGCATGCGTGGACAGTCAACGGCTGTCCGGCAATACTGGGAGTTGTTGTTTTTCAACAGCTGGAGGCTCTGCTTTGGAAACAGTGGTGTACCGGACGTTCTTATTGGGGGAGGGGGGCTGTGTAGGGGTATGTGTATATGTAGTGTTTTTAACTTTTTATTTTATTTTATTTTGTGTTAGTGTAGTGTAGTGTTTTTAGGGTACAGTCACATGGGCGGGGGATTACAGCGAGTTTCCCAGCGCAAAATTTGCTGCATCTCAAGATGCGAGAAACCCACTGTAAAAGCCTCGCCCATGTGAATGTACCCTGTACATTCACAGGGGGGGGGGGGGGGGGGGTGCACCAGCTGTTGCAAAACCACAACTCCCAGCATGCATGGTCTGTTAGTGCATGCTTGGAGTTATAGTTTTGCAACAGCTGGAGGTACACAGGTTAGGAAACACTGAGTTAGAAACAGACAATGTTTCCCAACCAGTGTGTCTCCAGTTGTTGCAAAACTACAACTCCCAGCATGCCCAGACAGCTGAAGGGCATGCTGGGGGTTGTAGTTCGGCAACATCTGAAGGGCCAGATGTTGCTGAACTAAAACTCCCAGCATGCCTGGACAGTCAGTGCATACTGGGAGTTGTAGTTTTGCAACAGCTGGAAGAGCACAGATTGGAGACCATTATACAATGGTCTCCAAACTGGGGCCCTCCAGATGTTGCAAAACTACAACTCCCAGCATGCATGGTCTGTTAGTGCATGCTGGGAGTTATAGTTTTGCAACAGCTGGAGGCACACAGGTTAGGAAACACTGAGTTAGAAACAATGTTTCCCAACCAGTGTGTCTCCAGTTGTTGCAAAACTACAACTCCCAGCATGCCCAGACAGCTGAAGGGCATGCTGGGAGTTGTAGTTCGGCAACATCTGAAGGGCCAGATGTTGCTGAACTAAAACTCCCAGCATGCCTGGACAGTCAGTGCATGCTGGGAGTTGTAGTTTTGCAACAGCTGGAAGAGCACAGATTGGAGACCATTATACAATGGTCTCCAAACGGGGGCCCTCCAGATGTTGCAAAACTACAACTCCCAGCATGCCCAGACAGCCAAAGGCTGTCTAGGCATGCTGGGAGTTGTAGTTTTCAGACTCCTAGAAGCAGCAGTGAAGATCTTCACTGCTGCCTCTGAGGACCACATACTTACCCGTCGCTGCTCGTCCACGTGGCCGGTCCCGCGCTGCTCCTCGGTCCCGCCGCTGGATCAGGTAAGTCCGCCGGTCCCCACGTGTTCCCCCCGAATGCCGCAGGTCCCCGCGAGCCCCTGCAGCCTTCGTCCCCCGTTCTGCCCGACTTCCAGGGGCGGGCAGTGCGGGGGATCTGAACTTTCACCCCAGATCACTGTGATTGGTCCACAGGGACCAATCACAGTGATCGCTGACCAGGACCATCAATGGATGGTCCTGGGGGTGAAGCAGAAGTTGTCCCCTGCTGGAAACAGCGGGACTTCTGCCAGTTAACCCGTGCGATGCTGCGCATCGCCGGGTTAACTGAATGTCATTTATAAATGCTGGGATGCGCGAACGCACTGCACAACCCGGCGTTTATATATGACATTCTGCGGGAAGGGGTTAACACTTTTTTTTTACATTTTTTTTTGCAGTGTTATAGGTCCCATAGGGACCTATAACACTGCACACACTGATCTCTCATCCTGATCACAGGCGTGAATTAACACGCCTGTGATCAGTGTTATCGGCGCTTGACTGCTCCTGCCTGGATCTCAGGCACGGAGCAGTCATTCGCCGATCGGACACCGGGGAGGCAGGTAAGGGCCCTCCCGGTGTCCAGTCAGCTGTTCGGGACGCCGCGATTTCCCTGCGGCGGTCCCGAACAGCCCGACTGAGCAGCCGGGTCACTTTCAGTTTCACTTTAGAAGCGGCGGTCAGCTTTGACCGCCGCTTCTGAAGGGTTAATACCGCACATCGCCGCGATCGGCGATGTGTGGTATTAGCCGCGGGTCCCGGCCGTTGATCAGCGCCGGGACCGACGCGATATGATGCGGGATCGCGGCGCGATCCCGCTTCATATCGCGGGAGCCGGCGCAGGACGTAAATATACGTCCTGCGTCGTTAAGGGGTTAATATCTACAGAATATCCTATATTAGGTGGTTGCTATATCTATATTTTCTAATTCTGTCATTAGGGCCCAATGACAGTTTAAGATAACATTGGCATTGCTCTGATATTCTTAACCATTTAGGTTTTTTATTTATTTAATGCTGTTTTAATAAAATCTGCATTTTTTTCAAAACTATCTGTATCAAACAATTATTCACTGTGTTCCCTAGGGTGGTATTCTTGAGGTGTGGTTCATTTTGTTCTAGTTTTTGCCTATTTGGATTGGTGGGGATCAATCCTTTAACCACAATAACCTCGAATACCTGGTTGTGAGCTGCACACATTTTTCCTATTGCTCCTTTATATTTCCATCTACAGACATATAAGGGCTTGTATTTTGCATGACCAATTGTACTTTGTAATGAAAACTCTCATTTTACCATAAAATGCACGGCGAACCCAAAAATATATTTTTTTTAGGGAGGAAATTTAAATGAAAACCACAATTTTGCACATTTTGGTGGGTTTTGCTTTCACACCATACACTTTACGGTAAAAATGACATGTGTTCTTTATTCTGTGGGTCAATACGATTAAAATGATACCCATGGCTAGATACTTTTGTATTTTTGTACCACTTAAAAAAATCTACCGTATATACTCGAGTATAAGCCGAGTTTTTCAGCACGATTTTTCGTGCTGAAAACACCCCCCTCGGCTTATACTCGAGTGAAATCTCCGCCCTCAGTGGTCTTCAACCTGCGGGCCTTCCAGATGTGTCAAAACTACAACTCCCAGCAAGCCCGGGCAGCCATCGGCTTTCCGGGCTTGCTGGGAGTTGTAGTTTTGAAACCTCTGGAGGTCCGCAGGTTGAAGACCACTGCGGCCTTCGACATAATCCAGCCCCCTCTCACCCCCTTTAGTTCTGTACTCACCTCCGCTCGGCGCTGGTCCGGTGCTGCAGGACTGTCCGGTGGGGAGGTCGTCCGGTGGGATAGTGGTTCCGGGCTGCCATCTTCACCGGGGGGCCTCTTCTCCGCGCTTCGGGCCCGGCCCCGGAATAGTCACGTTGTCTTGACGACGACGCAGAGGTACGTTCATTACCAACGTCCCTCTGCATCATCGTCAAGGCAACGCCTCTATTCTGGGCCTGAAGCGCGGAGAAGAGGCCCCCCGGTGAAGATGGCAGCCCAGAACCACTATCCCACCGGACGACCTCCCCACCGGACAGTCCTGCAGCACCGGACCAGCGCCGAGCGGAGGTGAGTACAGAACTAAAGGGGGTGAGAGGGGGCTGGATGATGTCAAAGGCCGCAGTGGTCTTCAACCTGCAGACCTCCAGAGGTTTCAAAACTACAACTCCCAGCAAGCCCGGACAGCCGATGTCTGCCCGGGCTTGCTGGGAGTTGTAGTTTTGAAACCTCTGGAGGTCCGCAGGTTGAAGACCACTGTATCAGACATTGACAAGCGGTGATGATGATGACATGTGGTGATGATGACAAGGGGATGATGAAGGGGGGGGGGATGATGACAGGGGGATGATGAAGGGGGTGTGTGGGATGATGACAAGAGGATGATAACAAGAGGATGATGACAAGGGGATGATGAAGGGGGGTGGGGATGATGACAAGGGCATGATGACAAGGAGATGATGAAGGGGGTGTGTGGGATGATGACAAGGGGATGGTGACAAGGGGATGATGAAGGGGGTGTGTGTGGGATGATGACAGGCGGTGATGATGAAGGGGGGATGATGACAGGCGGTGATGATGAAGGGGGGATGATGACAAGGTGATGATGACAGGGTGATGATGATGAGGGTGTTAATGACGGGGGTCTGGATGATGACAGGGGGATGATGTATTTCCCACCCTAGGCTTATACTCGAGTCAATAACTTTTCCTGGGATTTTGAGGTGAAATTAGGGGCCTCGGCTTATATTCGGGTCAGCTTATACTCGAGTATATACGGTAAAACTTTTTGTACAAAATCAGTAATCTAAAATCGCCCTATTTTGACCACCTATAACTTTTTCATTTTTCCATGTATATGGCGGTATGAGGGCTAATTTTTTGCACCCTCATCTGTACTTTTTATCGATACCACATTTGCATATATAAAACTTATAGATCATTTTTTATTAATTTTTTTAAAATGAAATGTGACAAAAAAGCTGCATTTTTTGACTTTTATTTTTATTTTTTACATTTACGCCATTCACCGTACGGGATAATGAACATTATATTTTGATAGTACGGACATTTGTGCACACGGCGATACCAAATATGTTTATAAAACAAAATGTTTACGTTTTTTGGAGGTAAAATGGGAAAAACTGACAATTTTCATTTTTATTGGGGGAGGAGATTTTTCACTTTTTTTTACTTTTTATTTTTACATTTTTCAACTTTTATTTTACACTTTTTATGTCCCCATAGGGGACTATTCATAGCAATCCTTTGATTGCTAATACTGTTCAGTGCTATGTAGAGGACATAGCACTGATCAGTATAATCGGTGATCTTCTGCTTGATCTCAAACCAGAGCAGAAGACCCCGGGAGATGGCTGGAGCCAGGTGAGGGGACCTCCGGCCACCATGCTGGATGATCGGATCGCCGCGGCAGCGCTGCGGGCGATCTGATCATCCATTCAATGTACCGCACTGCCGCAGGTGCCGTGATCTGTATTGATCACGGCATCTGAGAGGTTAATGGCGGACATCCGTGCGATCGTGGATATTGACCATTACCGGCGGGTCCCTGGCTGTTACAAGCAGCCGAAACCCGCCGTGTATGACGCGAGCACTGTTCCGATGCTCGCGGTCATACACAGGACATAAATGTACCTCCTGGTGCGGGAAGTCCCGCCAAACCAGGACGTACATTTACGTCCGTGGTCGTTAAGGGGTTAAAAAGATACCAGAAAAAGTCACAGTGATATACATAAGAAGAGGAAAAAAAGCTGCATCCTCACTCGTATATGACTAAATGGGAATCCTATTTAGGGAAAACTATTCCTTACCACAGCTGGCGTCGGATTTGGTCCAGTGCCACTGAATCCTTTTTATGCATTTCACACAAAGAAAATCAATATAAGATCCTTATGTTTTGGTACAATACTTCTGATCTACTTTATCACTTCTTTCCTCTAGTGCCTGATACCTGCTGGCAGTGTGAGGCTGCTACTGGGACCCTTCCACATATATTTTGGGATTGCCACTTACTTAAGCAACTTTGGACAGAGGTACGGAATATTGTCCACAAATTACTTGGGTTTCTCTTTCCATTAGACCATATCATATATCTTCTTAATCTTCCCCCAAATGTTCTTAACAAGCCCCAGACCAAATTATTTCTCCAGGTTCTAGTCACTTCTAAGTGTCTTATTGCCCAGTCGTGGCAGCAGCTGAGTCTCTACCCATCTCAGCTCTACTGGATAGAATTAGGGAAGTGAAACGTATGATATACCTTTCTGCTAACGTTTTTCTTTTCTTTTTTTTTCTTTTACAACTGTTCTGATTTGTCGGGTTTTCCTCAGCCCAAATCCACCACATTTTATGTGGAAATGTTTTTGTTTTTTTTTCTTGTAAAATGGAGTTTTTTTTGTTTTTTTTTGGTCGCAATTTGGGTGCAAAATCCGAGAAAGAGTCAGGATCACGTTAGTAAATAACCCCCATTGTGTTTGTTGCTTTATTTCATTTTGGCATTACACTTCTAATTTTAGTACTTTTCTTACAGGAGTATACCCAACTTAAAAAGTTATCTTTCAAGCTCATCAGTGGGGGTCTGACTGCTAGATCCCCCACCAATCACAAGAACAGAAGAAAATTGTCCCCTTAATGAATGGAGCGCAGCACACATCCGTGGCCAGTGCTCCATTTATTCTCTATGGGGCTTCCGAACATTGTCGAGCTCAGCTAGTTGGAAGTATCCCTTTAGGGTCCATTCACACATACAGAATCTTGCACAGATTTGATGCACAAAATTTGATGTGCAGAATCTTATGCTGCAGATTTCAGTGTAAACTAAATGACTGAACACAGCTTCAAATCCTGCGCAACAAATCTGTGCAGGATACTGTACGTGTGAATACAGGGGTACTCCAGTGGAATAATTTTTTTAATCAACTGGTATCAGAAAGTTAAACAGATTTGTTAATTACTTCTATTTAAACAATCTTAATCCTTCCAGTACTAATTAGCTGCTGTATGCTACAAAGGAAGTTCTTTTCTTTTTGAATTTCTTTTCTGTCTGACCACAGTGCTCTCTGCTGTTGATGTCAGGAACTGTCCAGAGCAGGAAAAGTTTGCTATGGGCATTTTCTCCTGGTCTGGACAGTTCTGTACAATGCGATCCAAAATCCATTGGTAATCCTCAGATTTCATGATGCCTTGCACACATTTAAGGCATCCAGTGCCAGAGGCAGCAAAATAACCCCAAAACGTAATTGAACCTCCACCATATTTCACTGTAGGTACTGTGTTCCTTTCTTTGTAGGCCTCATTCCATTTTCGGTAAACAGTAGAACGATGTGCTTTACCAAAAAGCTCTATCTTGGTCTCATCTGTCCACAAGACGTTTTCCAAAAAGGATTTTGCCTTACTCTAGTTCATTTTAGCAAAATGTAGTCTTGCATTTTTTTTGTCTCTGTGTCAGCAGTGGGGTATTCCTGGGTCTCCTGCCATAGCGTTTCATTTCATTTAATTGTCAACGGATAGTTCGAACCCACAGGACAGCTTGAATATATTTGAAACTTGTTTGGGGCTGCTTATCTACCATCCGGACTATCCTGCATTTCATCAATTTTTTCTTCCGTCCATGCCCAGGGAGATTAGCTACAGTGCCATAGGTTGCAAACTTCTTGATAATGTTGCGCACTGTGGACAAAGGCAAATCAAAATCTCTGGAGATGGAATTGTAACCTTCAGATTGTTGATATTTTCCACAATTTTGGTTCTTAAGTCCTCAGACAGTTCTCATCTCCTCTTTCGGTTGTCCATGCTAAGTATGGCACACACAGACACACAATGCAAAGACTAAGTGAACTTCTCTCCTTTTTATCTGCTTTCAGGTGTGATTTTTATATTGCCCACACCTGTTACTTGCCACAGGTGAGTTTAAAGGAGCATCACATGCTTGAAACAATCTTATTTTTCCACAATTTTGAAAGGGTGCCAGTAATTTTGTCCAGGCCTTTTCTGTGAGAAATGCTTCATTTTCTAGAAAAATTTCAGGGGTGCCAACATTTACGGCCATGACTGTATAAAAGAGTTATGATTTTTAGAAGGCGAGGAGGAAAAAACGAAAATGCTAAAATAAAATGGGCCTGGTCCTTAACCTCTTAAGGACGCAGGGTGTACCTGTACGCCCTGCGCCCGGTCCCGGTGTTTAAAACGGGGTCACACCGGGTTGGTCCCGGCTGCTATTGATAGCCGGGACCCTGGGCTATTAGTTCGCGGCACAGATAGTTGTGCCGCGTGCTATTAACCCTTCAGACTCGGCGATCAAAATTGATCGCCGCGTCAAAAAGGAAAGTAAAAGCTTCCCGGCAGCTCAGTCGGGCTGATCGGGACTATCGCGATAAAGCTAGGACACGAGCGGAGACCCCCTTACCTTGCTCCGTCGCGTCCGATCGGCGTTTGATTGCTCCAAGCCTGAGCTACAGGCTTGAGCAATCAACCCCCTATTACGCTGATCCATGCAAAGCTATGGCTTTGCAGGGATCAGGGTAAAAAATCAGTGTGTGCAGTGTTATAGCCCCCTATGGGAGCTATAACACTGCAAAAAAAAAAAAGTGAAAAAAAAGTTAATAAAGGTAATTTAACCCCTTCCCTAATAAAAGTTTGAATCCCCCCCTTTTCCCACGAAAAAAACGGTGTAAATAAAAATAAAAATAAACATATGTGGTATTGCCGCGTGTGTAAATGTCCAAACTATAAAAATACATTGTTAATTAAATGGCACAAAAAATTCCAAATTCCAAAATAGCGTCTTTTTGGTCACTTTTTGTATCATAAAAAAAATGAATAAAAAGCGATCAAAAAGTACGATCAATGCAAAAATTGTACCGATAAAAACTTTAGAACACGGTCAAAAAATGAGTCCTCATACCGACCCGTACACGGAAAAATAAAAAAGTTATAGGGGTCAGAAGATGACAATATTGGACGTATAAATTTTCCTGCATGTAGTTATGATTTTTTCCAGAAGTACAACAAAATCAAACCTATATGAGTAGGGTATCATTTTAACTGTATGGACCTACAGAATAAAGTTAAGGTGTCATTTTTACCGAACAATGCATTGCCAAACGGAAGCCCCTAAAAGTTACAAAATGGCGTTTTTTCTTCAATTTTGGCGCATAATGAATTTTTTTTTCCGTTTGGCCATAGATTATTTGGTAAAATGACTAATGTAACTGCAAAGTAGAATTGGTGGTGCAAAAAATAAGCCATATATGTAATTTTATGTGCAAAATTTAAAGCGTTATGATTTTTAGAAGGTGATGAGGAAAAAAATGAAAAATGAGTCCTTAAGGGGTTAAGGGGTTAAACCCCCCAATCTGGATGTATGCAGTAAGATTTCTGAAAAATAAAAAAAACAGGGGATTATGGGCAATCAAACACTTATCCCCTATCCTGTAAATAGGAGATAAGTTTTTTTTCCCCCCCCTTTAACACCTTAAGGACCCAGCCCAAATATACCTTAAGGACCCGGCCATTTTTTTTAAACATCTGACCACTGTCACTTCAAGCATTAATAACTCTGGGATGCTTTTACCTTTCATTCTGATTCCGAGATTGTTTTTTCGTGACATATTCTACTTTATGTTAGCGGTAAAATTTTGTCGATACTTGTATCATTTCTTGGTGAAAAATTCCAAAATTTGATGAAAAAATTGAAAATTCCTTATTTTTTTTACTTTGAAGCTCTCTGCTTATAAGGAAAATGAATATTCCAAATAAATTATATATTGATTCACATATACAATATGTCTACTTTATGTTTGCATCATAAAGTTGACATGTTTTTACTTTTGAAAGACATCAGAGGGCTTCAAAGTTCAGCAGCAATTTTCCAGTTTTTCACAAAATTTTCAAAATTGGATTTTTTCAGGGACCAGTTCTGTTTAGAAGTGGATTTGAGGGGCCGTCTTATTAGAAATATCCCATAAATGACACCATTATAAAAACTGCACCCCTCAAAGTATTCAAAATGACATTCAAAAGGTTTGTTAACCCTTTTGGTGTTTCACAGGAATAGCCACAAGTTGAAGGAGAAAATTCAAAATCTTCATTTTTTACACTCGCATGTTCTTGTAAACCCAGTTTTTGCATTTTTACAAGGGGTAAAAAGAGAGAAATTTTCTTAAAATGTGTAACCCAATTTCTCTCGAGTAAGGAAATACCTCATATGTGTATGTCAAGTGTTCGGCGGGTGCAGTAGAGGGCTCAGAAGGGAAGGCGCGACAGTGGGATTTTGGAGAGTGAGTTTTTCTGAAATGGTTTTTGGGGGGCACGTCACATTTAGGAAGCCCCTATGGTGCCAGAACAGCAAAAAAAAAACAACACATGGCATACCATTTTGGAAACTAGACCCCTTGAGGAATGTAACAAGGAAAAAAGTGAGGCTTAATACCCCACAGGGGTTTTACGACTTTTGCATATGTAAAAAAAATATATTTTTTTTTCACTAAAATGTGTGTTTCCCCCCCAAATTTCACATTTTTGCAAGTGTTAATAGCAGAAAATACCCCCCCAAATTTGTAACCCCATCTCTTCTGAGTATGGAGGTACCCCATAAGTGGACGTCAAATGCACTGCAGGAGCGCTACAATGCTCAGAAGAGAAGAAGTCACATTTGATAATTTTGCTGAAATGGGGGGGGCATGTCGCATTTACTGCCAGAAAAGCAAAAAATTATTAATTTGTAAATACATTTCTTTGGAAAAAGGACATACCTCATATCTGGGTGTAAAACGGATCTCCGGGTGCACACTGGTCACGGAGGAACAGGAGGGCAGTCAGGGGCATTGAGCTTCTGCCTATGGAGCCAGAACAGTGGCACACCCCCCTCAAGGGACATTATATGGGGTACACTAATAACTAACAAGGGTACAGTGGGACATAAAAGGATAAAACAGGTTATGTTCCCAGAATGATGACCCAGAACATAGCCAAAACCAAAAAATATGCCCACCCCAAACCCTATGCTCTGAATCATCATTCTGGGAATGTGATGTGTGTGGCCGTCCCTAACCTGTTGCCTCAAATGCGCACCCCGCTCAGGTGGAGAGAGAGCGCTGCGCATTTGAGGCAACATAAAAAGTCCCCAATGATAGTGACTCAATGACCCATGACCCAGAGAAAAAAATACCCCCAGAGGTCTTATCAGTTTTTTTTTATGAGAGTTTTTTGGGCAATTTAGTGGTTTTATGGGGTTAAAACTTGGAATGTACTCTGGACTTGGTACATTGGGGTCAAATTATGGAAAATTTAAATGAAAAGGGAAAATTTAGTACTGCATGGAAGTGTGATACTCCCTGAAGCAGTTTTTAATGCAGAGGCCCAGATGATCAGGGCAAGTGTCACATTGACAGGGGGTGTCCTTCCGAATCCCCCTCCTGTTACACACGCATTTTTTCTGGGATCGTCCCTTCTTTCCAGTGTGGGGGACCTCACCTGGAAAGTGTTGGCCTGGGACGATCCTGGCACCTATAACTTCAGTTCCTTGGGAAGTCCGGCCTGCTCTTTCCCGATCAGCAAAGATCAGGACCTTTAGGACTTCTTCTTGGAACTGAAGGTATGTCCCTGTGTTGCCAGCTTTCTGGTACAGTACAAAAGAGTTGTACATGGCAACCTGTACCAAGTAGACCGCAACTTTCTTGTACCATACACGTGTTTTCCACATGGCGTTATATGGCTTCGGGATTTGATCAGAAAGATCAACCTTCCCCATATACCGATTGTAGTCCAGAATACAATCGGGCTTGAGGACCGTTGTTGTGGTACCTCGCACAGGGACAGGTGAGCTGCCGTTACCATGAATAGTGGTCAGCATAAGGACATCCCTCTTATCCTTATACTTGACCAGTAACAGGTTTTCATGGGTAAGGGCACGGGACTCACCCTTGGACATAGGTGTCTGTACAAAATTTAGAGGGAGGCCTCTCTGATTCTTCCGCACGGTCCCACAAGCGGATGTCGATCTGGCGGCAAGGGATGGGAAGAGAGGGATGCTGGTATAAAAATTGTCCACGTACAAGTGGTAACCCTTATCCAGCAATGAGTACATAAGGTCCCAAACGATTTTCCCACTAACACCCAGAGTGGGGGAACAATCTGGGGGTTCAATACGGGAATCTTGTCCCTCATACACCCTAAACTTGAGAGTGTACCCGGAGGTACTCTCACAAAGTTTATATAGCTTCACGCCATATCGCGCCCGCTTCGAGGGAATATACTGGCGGAAGATGAGTGTCCCCTTAAAACTGATGAGAGACTTTTATTTCACTGTTTTACACTATTTTTTCCTACCTTTCCCTGGGGGGTTTTCTGTCCCTGCTCTATGGGGGATCGGCGGTCCTGAGGGGGCTCCAATCCTCACGGGGGGGGGGGGGTTGTCCCTGGCACCTTCGAGCAGCTTTGCCCGCTGGGCAGAGCTGCAAGAAGATGCAGTTAACCCCTCCCCCGCCGGCTGCTATTGGCTGGACTATCGTCAAGCCAATAGCAGCGCTCCTGGGGGGGGGGGGGGTGACGAAATCGCCACCTCCCCATAGATACAGTGGGTGATAGGGGGTGTATTGTACACCCCCGATCACCTTGTATCTTCGGGTCAGCGGGTCACACGTGACCTGTATGACCCGAATCGCGGCAGATCGTTAGTGTGAATTCACCAACGATCTGCCGCGAACGCCGACATCGGGGGGTCTGATGACCCCCCTGGGCATTTGCGCGGGATGCCTGCTGAACGATATCAGCAGGCATCCCGGCCCCCGCCGGATACGCCCTGGGTCCTTAAGTACCAGGACGTCAAGTTGTATCCATACGCCCTAGGTCCTTAAGTGGTTAAGCCCTCCAATATGGATGTATGCAGTAAATAAGTAATAAATAAGTAATAAAAAAAAGCAATCTGATTGGTTGATGGTGGCAACTGCTCCACTTTTCCTCTGATGTTTTAATAAATCTCCCCTGTAGTCTCCCATGGTTTTTGTGTACGTCATCCTTTTTGTGTGTCTGTGGTGTGTGGATCCCTATGCAGTCTGTCCCACCTAAGCTTACTGTCTGTTAAACCAAAAATACCAGCCAGGCTTACGCAAGTGGTTCTGCAATGAGTGTTGCTGCCAAGTGCATATTATTTTTTGTCAAGCAAGAAATTATAATGTGAACAGAGTTCAAGTTGTTTTAGTAGTTCAGGAGGGGGCAGCACAGTGCCTCAGTGGTTAGAGGCATGTCTTGTGTGCTGTAGTCCTCAAATTCCGCCAAGGGCAATGGGGGAGATTTATCAAAACCTGTGCAGAGGTATAGTTGTCCAGTTGCCCATAGCAACCAATCAGAGCACTTCTTTCATTTTTCCCAGGCCTTCATGAAAATGAAAGAAGCAAGCTGATTGGTTGCTATGGGCAACTAGGCAAGTTTTCCTCTGCTCAGGCTTTGATAAATCTCCCCCAATATGTCTTGTGGAGTTTATATGTCTGTGTGGGTTCCCGTCCACTCTACAAAATATATACGAACTGGTTCAAAAATTCAATGTCTATCTTTGTAAATAAAGGAAGAAAATAAATGTACATCTTTGAGAAATACATTCTTTGAGGATAAAAAAAAGTTTTAAATAATTACTATATGATGATGATTATAATTACTATATTATTATTGTTATTAATAAAACTTTTCTAACAATATGCCTTTTTGTTGTCCGTACCAACCAGATTACAGCATTCATTCTTTTAGTGCAGGTTTAAAAATGAAGGCGGCCATCTGTTTCCTATCAGTACCACACACTTTGTTACAGCAATTTATGCAGGATGCGTAGAGTATTTTTTTTCATATTCCAATTATTGCAAAATGACTGTAGAGCTTATGAAAGAGGAAGGCATTTCTTCTGAAGATGTTATTATCAACTAAATTTATTATGATCAAAGAATCAGACTTTGAATTCAGAACACAAGGTGAAAAGTAAGGGTTAGTTTATTAAAGACGTTATTCAGAAAAATCTGCAATGTGCCCATGATGTATAATAAAACAAAGAATGCCATTACTTACCTACCTTAATCCCCTACATCCTTCGGTATTTGAGCACTGTGTCCATCACGCTCCACCTCCAGGAACTGCAGATGGCACGTCTCATAGCCTCTCAGACATTCACTGGCCACAGTGGTTGACTGAGCGGGGATGTGATGTGCCATTTGGAGCTCCATTAAGTGAAGTGTGGCAGAGACACCTCATCTTTTTCTATTCATCGATGGTGGAATTGACGTTGCTCTGGCTACAGCTGCTATTCTCAGTTACTTTGATGGTAGTCACCATATAGTGCAGGGCTAGCCGTCAGGAGAATGCCCTCTACTTGATGTGGAACAACATCAACTTTCAATTGCCACTCACTTTGTCAACAACTTTGGGGTCTATGGCATTTACAGTGGGGTATTTTAACATCCCTATGCCATATTCTCTCACCAGCCCTCGAACATAGCCGCTGCCATACATCCAGGAAAATCGCAGACCTCTGACACATAGTTACTTATCTGCTTATTGGCTGCAGCTCTTGTCAATCACAGACATGCCCTCTCAGTAATTCTTAGGAATAAATATTACCAGTGCAAATTAAATACCGACAAAAGTCTCCCGGTAGTAATACCAGCTGGGCCTGTGATTTACTCGTCTGGTGACAACTGTGCTGTGCAAGCTGTTATTTTGTCAGGTTAAGTGTCTTCTAGTTTACAGAAGATTCAGCAGAGACTGTTTCCCCAACAAATCTGGTGTTAAAGAGGCGGTATATTCATTTTATGTGGACTGAGAATCATCGTTCTATGTTGCTTTACCCAGGCTGGCCCTTTCATATTTTTACCACCATGTATAGATGAGAGTGAGTTTCCAATAAAGGTAGTGGTAGCACTGAGAGGCGCTGTCATTTAAGTCCTGCTAAACTTCCTTGACAGCTTGGTAATAGGGGTGTATCTCTTATACCCAAGGCTTACATGTGGTAGTGGCTAGCTTCCATTAAGTGCCACATTGTCAAGTCCCCTTGGCCATAGCTGGAACAGGAGTCAAGTGCGTGCACTCTCAGGAGGGAATCTTGCATTAATGGCAACCCTCGCTTCAAGTACAGGCACAGAAATAGTGTAAGAAGGAACATTCATTTCTTATAGTGCAATAAAGCGGTTCTCCCTTCCTCTAAGCATTGGTGTCATGTACACAATACACTAGGGGTAAACACAAAACATGCATAGTTACATAGAAGGAGATTTATCATTCTTTTATATGACAATTTTTTTAACTTACTTTTGCTTACATGCGACCTATTTATCAAATAGTCGCACGACCTTGATAAATAAATCACATGTAAGCGAAACCTGGGAAACCCGCTTACAAAAGCATTTTTTAAAGCAGAAAAGTTTTCCCTTATGTTAATAGCCCAACTTCTTTATCTACCCTTTATTACCAGTAGCGTTAGGGTGACACCCTGCCTGGCCTGCCTGGCACTAAATAGATGCACTCCAACTATCCTGCTACAACCCATCCACCCTCTCCACCCCTATTAATAAAAAATATTAAAAACACACTATGCTGCACCATGAATATCCGTACTCTGGAGGCTTTTTTGTTTTATTTTGAGCCCGCGTTTTGTGACGTTGGTGGGCGGAATCTTGTGTCCCTGAGCTGAGGCCCGAGTTTACGTCCGGAAGGAAGACAGTGCAGCACCAGCAGACACATAAACAATAGTGGAGCCAAAAAAATAAAAAATGGCTCGGTACGTTACCCCAAAATGTGCATGAAGCTGTATTACTATGAATGTTTCTTTTTTTAAAGAAAAATGTTAGTGCCACATATGGGTTATTTATGAAGTCTGTAAAAATTCTTACACAATTATTTTGTGCATTATTCTATTTTAACACAACACTAATTTTAAAATTTAGTGGGTACGCCATCATGTACGTGTCCTAAAATGTAGTGCAGTGTGTATTTTCAACCTTAAAATTTATGAAGTTATTAGTTATATAATAATTTTTTTCTATAATTAACATTAATATTAACCCTTCAAGGGTAACGCTCATTAAAACTAATTTTAGCTATTGCACTCCTTATGGTAAATAAAAAATATTTCTAATATACTTTGTTTAAAAAAAATAAAGTTTTCTATGTTTTATTTGTGCTTAAAAAAGCTCAAGAGCACATTTTTCCCCCAACTTATACACATGAGTGCTGAGGGGTGTGTGTCTAGCCTCATTCAATCATAGCTCCTCTCACACTTAACTGCCATATGCTGTTGGTTGGACACACCCTCCTCAGCACTCCAGGCTGCACTTCCTGTGATTGGACCTTGGTCCTAAGTCTGTGTATAAGATGGGTGAAAATGTGCTCTTGAGCTTTTTTAAGCACAAATAAAACATAGAAAACTTCATTTAAAAAATAAAAAAAAACTAAGTATATTAGAAATATCTATTATTTACCATAAGGAGTGCAATAGCAAAAATTTGTTTTAATGAGAGTTACTCTTTAAGGATACAGTCCATTTTGACCTGAAGGACCAGGCCAATTAAATTTTTGCATTTTAGTTTTTTCCTCCTTGTCTTCTAAAAATCGTAACTCTTTTATATTTTCATCCACAGACTGGTATTAGAGCTTATTTTTTGCGCGACCAGTTGTCCTGCGTAGTGACATCACTCATTTTACCATACAATGTATGGCGCAACAACAAAAAATTACTATTTGTGTGGGGAAATTAAAAAGAAAACCGCAATTTAGCAAATTTTGGAAGGTTTCGTTTTCACGCCGTTCAATCTACGATAAAAATGACATGTGTTCTTTATGTTGTGGGTCAATACGATTAAAATGATACCCATGGGAGGGGCGTGGTCTGGCTGCCTAGCTGAATGCATGCGTGAGTGCTGAGCTCCTGCTTCTACGCTGCCTAAAGCGACTTTTTACTGCGTCCAGCCAGCTGAATTTACCACTCTTGGGTGTCGGAACACTCCCTCAATATGCCTACCACAAGAACGAAGTCCGCACAGCATGCTAAGCTGTCAAAATTCTATTTTACTAAGCGTGTGGAGACTTCCCAAGATGGCCGCCGTAGGGGCCGCGGCGCGTCTCCTGATTGTTCATCATCCCCCGGATCGCCGCGCCACACCGAGACTCAGACTCTCCGCAGATCCTCCTCAGTTCCATCCTTTCCGGAGGACATCACTGGAGATTCTCGCTCCCCCGGCCGCAATGAACAACAGTGCCCGCCCAACGTAGCAGACCTAGTAGTAAGTGGAGACAGGCCCTCTCTCGCTCCCCCGCAGCGCCCCCCCCACAGCTCCCTCCTCCCATAGCCCGCTTAAGCAGGGACAATACCTGGAGAGCAAGCACAGCTCCTCTCGCTCTGAGACCACAGACGATCCAGACAGGCCGACTTTAATGACACTGCCGGTCTCAGATATCCCCCTGACTGATACGGCCATGAAAGACATGCTCCTACTCCAAAATCACTCCATGCTCACAGCCATGCAGGAGTTAATTAACCCTATCCGCTCAGAAATCGCAGGACTTGGAGGAAGGGTTGACCACTTAGAGGGGAAATTTAGAGACTTTGCTGACTCTCATAACTCTCTGATTGATGCTCAAAACTTATTGGAGGATGAGGTCACCTTTCTAAAGGCAAAAATGGCGGACCTCGAAGATAGGGGAAGAAGAAATAACATCAAGCTGAGAGGGGTGCCTGAGACTGTTTTGCCAAGAGATATCCCTACCTATGTTCAATCTTTAATTAAAACCACTTTGCCGGACTGCTCCGTGGGCGACCTGGAAGTGGACCGGGCTCACAGAGTCCCCCGCCCTAAACATCTGTCTGACTCAGTACCGCGAGATATACTGGCCAGAATACATTTCTTTAGGATTAAAGAAGCACTGATGTCCTTCTCAAGAAAAAATGGGGGATTACCAGCTCCCTATCATGGGATTCAACTGTACGCCGACCTCTCGGCTGTCACTTTGCAGCTGCGTAGAGATCTTGCTCCTATTACTTCTGCTCTGAGGCAAGCAAAGATCCCCTACAAGTGGGGTTTCCCAGTGCGCCTTATGGTACACTACAACAATGAACTCCATATTATACGCTCCATAGAAGAGGGGCAGCGTGTTCTCCAATTATGGAAGGTACCTATTCATTCCCAGCCCACTAAACAGCGACCCAAGCTGCAAGATCAATGGACTGTTGCCCGATGAGTGCTGGACTACTCCATAGAACGTCTTCACACAGCGTGGTGCTTGGAGGAGACTCGGCTATCTCCGCCTGCAGGAAGACCTAGGCTGCAATACGGACAGTTACCCCCCGGTTGCTGATAGACTTTGGTCTATAGTTCTTTGCTCAAGTATCCTTTAATGCATCGGTTGTGCATTATGTGTTTATGTTCTGTTTGTTTGTTTTCTTGTTTGTTTGTCGGTGTATGTCCTGACTGTTCCTTATCACTCATTGCTGTTCCACTAAAGAAACGGACGCCCTCGCTGGGAGGCGCTCTGTTCCGTTACGCTGATTTTGCCTACGTGAAATTGATAATGTTGTTTTTGTTATTGTACCATGGTGCTGCTATTTGCCAGCTTGAATGTCAATGGCCTTAATAGTCCTATGAGGCGTTCCCACCTCTGGAGGGAAGCTAAAACATTGAAGTGCGATGTTCTCTGTCTCCAAGAGACTCACTTGCTATGTCAAGATGCATTTAGATTATCCTGCAGGACATTTCCACATATATACCAGGCTCATCACGTCACCAAGAGCCGAGGTGTAGCGATAGCCATTAAAAATACAGTGGCTTTCTCCTTAATTAGCACCCACCCAGACCCCTTGGGCCGTTACTGTATATTGATTGGTTCATTTAATAATATTACCTACACCGTAGTTTCCCTATATGCCCCTAACTCTACGCAATTACCCTTTCTTAGAAGGTTGTAAAAGAAAATCCGATCGGTGCGTCAGGGACACTTGGTGATGTGCGGAGACTATAACTTAACAGTAGACCCAGCAATAGACACGACCTCTCCCCCTACGAGACACCCCATTGCATTGGCAGATACCCTGTGGAAGGAAGAGCTATATGATGTATGGTGGATACAACACGGGGATGAACGTGATTACACTTTTCACTCAGGGGTGCACAACGTATACTCACGATTAGACTTCTTCTTAGTGGACCGCACATTACTACCCCAGATACAGAGCACGACCATTGATGTTATCAAATGGTCGGACCACGCTGCTATTACCCTGTCCCTAACGGAATGCATGACCACAGCCCCTACATATTTTTAGAGGAGTAATCCTTTCTTGCTATCCCACCCTACCCATTGTAGCTCTATTGAGACAGACCTTCTTGAGTTTTTTGGGTTTAACACACCATCTACCCCAGACCCGGGGACTCTCTGGAATGCCCATAAGGCATGCATACGGGGTTCATTTATTAAGCAAGGTGCGATTGCAAAGAAAAATAAAGACAAACGGCTTTCAGAGCTCCTGCACAACATCCGACAGTTGGAGGCCCAAAATAAGGACAAGATTTGAGGTTAGAGCTTCGAGGACTGATGCTGTCCTCGTATGAAAAAGCTTACAGGAAAACTAGGGCTCTTTACTATTCGCAGAATAATAAAGCGGGTAAGCTATTGGCGGCCCGTCTTAAGTCCCAACATGTAAAAAGCAGAATCCCATATCTCTTTCACCCCTTTACGAAACAAAAACTTTACACGCCGACGGACATCGCAAACGGCTTCAGTTCATATTATTCCCATTTATACAATTTGAATGACTCTATCCCTACCTCCCCGTCCTTAGCGACTGACATCACCTCATTCCTGTCCTCTTTAAAATTACCTACCCTAACGCCCTCCCATTTACAAGCAATGAATGCACCTATCACCTTGGAAGAGGTGGACACCACAATTAAAATGCTACCCCGAGATAAGGCCCCGGGCCCTGATGGCTTTGCCAACCACTACTATAAACACTTCAGAAAAATATTGACCCCCCATCTTAGAAATTTCTTCCAATCAGCTATGACCAGGGGATCTTTCCCCAAAGAAAATTCTCAAGCCCTTATAATAACCCTTCCCAAACCCGGTAAATCACCCGATGTTCCCCAAAACTTCAGGCCTATATCCTTACTAAACCAGGACATAAAAATCTTTGCTAAAATCCTAGCCACTCGAATTGCTAAACTCTTGCCCCTTCTTATACACATAGATCAGGCCGGTTTTGTTCCCCATAGACAGACGTACTTCAATACAAGAAGGATGTTGGGAGTTTTCCACCATGTAGCGACACACAAACTTACCATGCTGGCACTGGCACTTGATGCGGAGAAGGCGTTCGACCGCCTTAGGTGGTCGTTTGCCTTCTCCGCACTCCACCGCATGGCATTTGAGGGCCCTATTATTACGGCCATTAGGGCTCTCTACCATAACCCTACTGCCAGGACATTTGTAAATGGAGCTCTATCGGATGAATTTGTTCTCACAAACGGAACTAGACAGGGATGCCCCCTGTCTCCCTTAATATTTGTGCTTGCTATGGAGCCACTGGCACAAGCCATAAGAGAAGATCCACGCATTTCTGGAGTTAAAATAGGTAACACCACTCACACCACCTCATTATACGCGGACGACGTTTTCCTTTCCCTAACCAACCCTGAGATATCTCTAGCAGCAGTGATGGAGCTAATTTCCTCCTATGGTGCACTATCATACTACCATTTAAATGCCTCAAAAACTCAGGCCTTGCCGGTGAATATGCCATTGCCAGTGGTCAATACATTAAAAACACTCTAAAACTTTGACTGGCGTGAAAAAGATATCCAATATCTCGGCACCAAATTAGCTAACTCCCAATCCTTAATATACAAATTGAACTATGGGTCCCTTCTGTCGGATGTGCAGGAGTCCCTACAGACTTTTTCCAAGCACGAAATATCGTGGATTGGTAGAATAGCGACTTTTAAGATGTTTCTTCTTCCCAAATTTTTATATATATATCGCACCTTGCCTATCCCGGTCCCGGACATCTTCTTTGTCAAAGCTAACTCAATCCTTACAAAATTTCTTTGGGGATATAGGAAACCTAGGATAGCCCGCCACATATTGACCATGGACAGAGACTCAGGAGGTTTGGCTCTCCCAGATTTGAAATTGTATTATTTAGCCACTTTAGTTTCCATGCTCTATAATTGGTGGAATACGGACAGTAACATTCCATGGATCAACTTGGAACAAACGTTAGCTGCCCCCTTTTCCCTACGAGACTTATTACTCATCCCCTTTTGGACTATCCCCACACCGGATGGGCTGGGCCCAGTAGTTCTAGCCTCTCTTACAGCCTGGTCAACTTTTCATAAAATCACTGGCTCGGAATCTACACCCCACACTTCCCAACTACCATTTACCTTGATACAGACATTACTTCCCCACACTAACCTGAGTGGCTGGACTGCGAAAGGGGTGGGTTTTGTGAAAGATATTATGCCACAGGGGGTCCTATTACCCTTTCAAGATATCAGTAATCAATACTCGCTACTCTCAACCGAATTCTATAAATACCTACAGATACGCCACTTATTACAGGGGCTTGGGCCATCGGGATGTCACCAAAATAAGTTAGCCCTTCTACAGATCTCGGGCTCCCAAAAAGGCTTAAAAATCTTTAATAATCAGTTAACACATTCTGTACAATTCACCAAATCTCATCTCCTTAGAAGTTGGGAACGGGACCTAAACAGAATCTTCACACCGGAGGACTGGCGAGGTTCTTTCAAAATGATAAGAATACACCTAAAATGCTCATCTCATATAGAATCAGTTATGAAAACCATATTGCGATGGTATTATACGCCGGACAAACTGGCAATTATGTATCCTTCTGTCTCACATAAATGCTGGAGGGGCTGCGACTGTAAAGGCACGCTACTCCATACCTTATGGTCCTGTCCTATGATTCAAACGTATTGGACAACTTGTAGGTCCTTGCTGACGGAGACCCTCTCTTACCCGATTCCATGGTCACCACAACTAGTACTTCTTCTGATAGGAGTTAATGATTTACCAACAAAATTTAGGGCACTGGTCTGCATGATATGTGTCATTGCCAAAACGGTGTTACTCCGGAAATGGAAATCTGCCGAAATACCCGCTTCTGACGAATTGCCAGCAGCAATTAACCTTACCTGTGCCTACGAGAAAACGCTATCATTAGGTAACAACACTCACCAAGCTTTCCTATCTAGGTGGAGCTGCTGGCTCCGCTCTACACACTATGTGGGTGTTTAACCCTTTTGCTCTATACAATGCTCCTGCATCCCCCCCCCCTCCCCCATACACTCACGGAAGTTTTAATCATGCCATTGAACTGCCATGACTATACCATAGTTATCGTCCCATTATAAAACAGCAATGCGATGTTAAAAAAAAAACTAAGATTGCCATACTGTCATAGTCATATATGCTTCTTCTATGTATTGCCAACTTGTATGTACACCGAGTTTATTTCCTTGTTTTGACTGGTTATGTAAACCTCGCGGCTTACGCTGGGTACACCCGGCTAACTTTGTAAAACTTGAAACTTAATAAAAACTATTCAAACAAAAAAATGATACCCATGATTACATACTTTTCTATTATTGTTGCACTAAAAAAAAATCGCAAACTTTTTAACCAAATTAGTATGTTTAAAATCCTCCTATTTTGACAACCTATAACTTTTTCATTTTTCCGTATAAGCGGAAGTATGAGGGCTAATTTTTTGTTCACTTTTTATTGATACCACATTTGTGTATATGAAACTTTTATTCATTTTTATATTCATTTTTTTTAAATGTGACAAAAAAGCAGCAATTTAGAATTTTTTTTTTACGTTCACGCCGTTCACCGTACGGCATCAATAACATTATATTTTAATAATTCGAACATTAACGCACGCAGCAATGCCAAATATGTGTATTAATTATTTTTTTACACTTTATGGGGGTAAAATGGGAAAAAAGGACATTTGACATTTTTTTATTGGGGGAGGGGATTTTTCAAAAAATTTTTACTTTTTGTTATTACTTTTTTTTACTTTTTATTTTTACTCTTTAATAGTCCCCATAGGGAACTATTTATAGCAATCCTGTGATTGCTCATACTGTTCAGTGCTATGCATAGGGCATAGCACTAATCAGTGTTATCGGTCATCTTCTGCTCTGGTCTGCTCGATCTCAGACCAGAGCAGAAGACCTGTGGAAGGCCGGCGGAGGCAGGTGAGGGGACCTCCGTCTGCCATTACAGATGAATGGATCGTCACAGCAGTGCTGTGGGCGATCTGATCATCCATATTTCAGACCGCACTCCTGAAGTCTGTGATCTGTATTGATCACTGCATCCGAGGGGTTAATGGCAGACATCCGCGCGATCTTCTGTATCACCACCACCCATAGATGACCGGGTTCGGATGCGGGGCTGCCATGAGGATTTGAACGATTGAATTGCCAGTCGTACATGCCTGTAATAGTGTTGTGCCTGAAGCTCAACACAAATAGGGGAATGAAACAACCTCACCATCAGTAAAAGGATATTACCTATATTGTCCTATCCACCTTCTACCTTTGTTCTCTCTAAAAAAAGATTTAACGCCACTTAGATAGCGCCTGCTCTCTGTTCCCTTTTCTTCTTCATATTGTCTTAACCTCCTAATGGCGGCATCTTTAATTTGCCAATCTGCATACTATTCCAATTTTTTCGTTCCTTCAAAGCATATGAAGACATGTACGCGCATTAAATGTGTGTTCATGTCCTACAATGTGGAAGTTACATCAGAGATTAAGACATGGACATATTCTTAAAAAGGCCCCCCAAAAACAAAAAAAAACAAAGGTACAATGCTGTCAATGTCTATATGGACTGTATGGAATTTTAACTAAAATGTAAAAATGCTAAGTAACTCATAAAATGGATCTTAAATGGGCACTGTAACTGTCCTAGAGACATGTCAGAAGTTTTGATTGGTCGGGTTCTGACCACTGATCTATAGATAGAGCTATGAGAAGTGCTCGGCTAAGCTCTTCACTGTGTTTCTCGCTGCCATTTTTGTCTTTCTGCAGGAGACAGGCTCCATTGTAAAATAGCAGGAAGATGACAAGAAGCTAGGGAGAGTGCTCAGCCAAGTGCTTCCCCAACATCTCAGGTTTTCAAAGTGACATAAAAACTTTAAAGCAAGATGCATGGTCATTTCTTCTCTTGTGTTTGTGGCGGCCATTGTTGCTGGTGACTACAGAAAGTGCAGCCATTAAAGATGTAACTTTCTAATCAAAATTTTTTAATTTGGCTCTTGCTTTAACTTGTGATGTATAGGAATTCACATGATTTGAAACTCCAAGCCAAAAATGGAACATAAACCGAAAGAAAGTATTATAAAAAAAAAAATTTGTACCTCTTCTGTGTTTTAAACCTGCTTCTGGTTGGGCCTATAAATACTGAAGCTAACTACAGAGCAGAATACTGTCTAAGCCTTAGAATACCCTTTATACTTTCGATAAAGCAAAGATGAATATATTAGGCAGAGTTAGTAAAACGGTTCATTTGTAACCGTATTGGTACTAAAAACAATTGCCTATGCCTTACATGTCAGCCCCTTATTATGCAAAGTGTCAGAATGGGGGCCTGATTTTGAATATATGCAGCTTGTTTTCCCGCAAGGTTCTGTAAAGCATTTACATTTTGTTTTCTAAGCCCAATGCTGTAAATATGCTATAGTCCTAAAGATTTATATAGAAGTGACTTAATTGTATTGGCAAAGAAAATGACTTACAGCATAATCTTTCAGGTTCCATAAACGCCTTGCTACATTTTATCCCAAGCAAAACTCAGCTTTCTGTTTAATGCCGCTTGTTATGGTGGAAGTAGTAGCTCATAACTGTTGATCAGTAATAAAAGAAAATATATGAAGCAGTAGGTATGCGGACATAGAAGTACATAAAAATGCTTTGTGTCCTGGCAATGACATTACGTAAAAAAAAAAAGGTACAATCACGCAATTGTTCATTCCCAATATGAGGACGATAGTAACATTCCTTTTAAAAGGGCAGATCAACCATAATTCAGTTTATAAACTGAGAAGCTGGTTGTGAGTGTCTAGATGAATATTCATTAGAATCTCTTAATCTGCCATCGACTGTGATTCATTAGGCATATGTAAATATCACTCACTTTAATTACCCCTAAACTGACTTAACATAATGTTGTCATTAGCAAATTATTAGTTATTTGTGTAACTAATGGTACATTATGGTGTGCACGTTAAATTGTCAGATATATGATTGCAATTATGACGATGCTTTATGCTAGGTGCCTTTAAACTGTTCTATGAAATATAATGGAGACAAATCAAATCTTGCATGCTAATAATGCAGTTTTTGAAACTCTTAAGACATTGCCGGTTGCTATTATACTGTAGAGTTCTGAGCTCTATTACTAAGTCCTGAATGCAGTGCTATGAAATAGTATGAACCCCCTTTAAAAGCTACGACATTGCATGATAGTCCCATTGAGTAGTTTGGGATTCTTACAAAAGTTATAACAGTAAACCAAAGTCTCTGAGAATGCACATGACTGGGTGAACTATTCAAATAACATTATCCAATACAATATTGTACAACATCTATAACAAATTCTAAAATCACTTGCATAATTTTGTAGAAATCCTGCAATGGGTCCAATACTCCCAGCTTTTCAGAAAACAAAAAAGTACTAAACAAAAAAGTACAGTGGGGGAGGTGCCTAAAACGTAACTTTTAATGTCAATGGTAAAACACACCACACTGTGCTCTAAATTCCACAACAAAGAATAATCAAAACTTTAAAACTGACCGGGTTGTGTCAGTAAGTTATATGAATGATGTTGTTGCCCTTAGCAACCCATATACAGTAAGCACTAGGTGAATATCAGACACTATAATGGTCTTACATATCACCGATTAGTTTACAAAATGTATTGTTATCATTATGTTGTCCTTAGCAACCAACTCAAATAGACATGTTTGTGTCAGGCTGCCGTCGCCCATGGCAATCATGGCTCATTATAATGTGTCCGTATTGTACCCAATATGATTTTTCTCATGCACCCTTGCTTATTGTGTCCAATAAATAGGACTATAAAGCACATAAAGGTATTTATGTTGTCACAATAACACTTTAATTTGTGGTGTCCCGACACCGTATTTCATACTGTGCCTTGGCTATTAGTCCCCAAAGTTAAAGTCCCCAGACTGTCGGTGTTCGCTTTCTTCATCTAACCCCTAGTCACCCCTTAGTCATTTAATATTTGTAAATATTATCTATATAAATAAATGTATATGGTATTACTCACTGTTTTAGTGTCGCAGGACCTGCGGGTCATGTGACCGGGTGGCAGAACTCTATGGTTTTTGCTAAAGGACCTTTGGTGGTTTTGGACATGTGATCACCCACAATCCATTGTAACGGTGAGTGACAGCTGATTGGACCAATCCAAAACGGCCAGCCCCTGCCCATATAAGGGAGCTGCGCCATATTGTCGCTCTCTTGGGTTGCTGACTTTGAACGAGGTAGGAACTCCGCAGCTTACAAGACAAATTACTAGGCCCAAAGCCTTGCGGCTTAAGCTATCGCTAGGGACAGATAGTTCTTACAATTCCCCGCTAACTCAGCAAGACCTCTGGACCTAATCTAACCCCTAAATCCAGCGGATCTATGCAAATACAATCCTCAAAATCTAAAGGGAACTTTCCGGCCCTAAGCATCTGTCAATCACTGCTGTGCTGTTTGTAAAGACTCTGTTATATGGACTGTTGTCATTACTGAATATACAGAAAATCTTCAGTAAAGATTCCTGCAAGTTTTAAGTTCAGCACTGCTGTGGACAATCAATTTATTCTACACTCACCTATCGCTCTTGGGAAGGGTGGCGATAGGCCCAGCATCACTACACAGTTTAACCCCCACCCTGGTGTCACGAGTGACAAGGGTTAACAGAGCCCTTTATTATATTGAACAGCAACACCCCTACTACCCTACACCCCCACAAGGCTTTCCACATAGTGCTTCACCACAAAACCTTTTTGGCGCCTGACGAACAGGATTCGGGTGTGTGCCTGCTGCTATTGCCACTAGTGAAACTGTACTCCCCCCAATATAACGGACTTTATTCATGTGCTGTAAACCGCATTATTGTGTATGAGAGCGGTGCGTGTGGTGCACGTTGCAAGGGGGCCATGCGAAAAGTAAGGGGGGAGGCGAAAATTTAAGGGCAGCAAGAATGTGTAAACTGCTAAATTAATACATGCTACGATCCTCTGGTCTGGTCAGCACAGGAAGAGTTAACCTGCTGCCAGAGAAGTGCTCGAAAAAGGCCCACACTGCACCACATCCCGCCCCTGGGCGTGGCTATCAAGTTGCTGTATCGCAACCGAAAGGGAACTTGGAAATAGAGGAGTTGTTTCTGGGAGGACCGGAAGTCGGGGCTGCACCAATGACGTCCTTCCTGCCGGCCGCCATTTTGGGGAAGCCCAATATAAAAGACACCATGCACAGCGACCTCTTCAGTCTGCACAAGGAGCCGGAGAGTACAGACATGGAGGAGAGCAGCGTTCCACGTGGTGAGAACAGCAAAATGGTGTCGGAACAGCGGAAAGTTGTGGCAGTCGCAGCCCAACTATTCCAAGACATTGCCGACCATCTGCAGCAGTTGTCACTGGATGAAGAGGGGGCCTGCAATCTTCCCCCACTGCCCGATGACGACGATGACTGGCCAGACACACCTCCAGCGGAGAGCGCAGGGACACCTGGAAGTGCATCACCGGTGAGATTGTCCCCTCACCACAGAACTTGGGCTCGTGGGCCAAAATCCCATTGGAGGAGTCTGCAGTGAGTACACTGCCAGAGGCGGCCTTTTCTTCCTCCGCCAGCCCTGAAGCTGAAATACCTCTATCCAGCTTGCCACGTGCATGACCGTGCCCAACAGATTTGCCCCAGTGGATTTTTGGGGACGAACAAGGACTGATCGAATATATGCACGCAGTTCTACAGCCTATACCTGGGAAGCCACTCCCACCAATTCCAACCGCACAAAGAGAAAGGGCCCGTCAGGAAGCCGAGCTGGCTGAGTTGATGGACAAATTAAAGGCTCAACACAGAGAACTGTACGCCCCAAAGCATGCGCATTTGCCTCCTGAAGAAAGAATTTGTTATCAGGAGAATACTAAAGAGGAGCCTTTAGAACGATGAAGAGCAACTGTGGCCAGGGTCAGAGGTTATGGGACACTCCTAGATTGCCATACAGGGTAAACCATCCTCGTAAACCGGCGAGCAGTACAGAGGCCATATCTTCATAAAAAGTTCTACTCTCTGGAGGTGGGTGAGATAGGGGAGTACACCCCCGTCCAGAGCCTGCGTGGAGAATGGGCTGCAGCGGTCACAAGACCAACAGCCCCAACACAGCTTCCCTTCAAATACTTTCCGTCTACAGATTGGGAATCGGATCCCTTCAACCTGAGGCCGAAATGGTCTGCTCCTGATGCCTCCACCACCGTACTCAAGGAGGAGGAGCCTCTACAGCATCAGTCATCTTCTTCATACAGTCAAGTGCCAAGACCTGCTCAAGACCAAGAAAGTTGGCCCAAATTGCGGGCACCAAAGACCATACCTAGGCCCTCTCGGAGCAATGAGAGTTTTCCTCCTGCAAGGGTACCAACTTATGTGCCTAGGCCCTCTCGGAGCAATGAGAGTTTGCCTCCTGCACAGGTACCAACATATGTACCAAGGCCCTCTTCCGACGTGGAGAGTTTGCCTGCTTCCAGGATACCAACAAAAGTGCTCTGGCCCACTCCTGGCATGGAGGTGGGGCTAAAACCTTATGCACCAACATTGATCCCGGCCTTTAAACCTCTGGTCACTTTGAATCCTACTGTTACCCATTCTACTTTCACCAATGTGGTGTGGGAGAGTTACGTTAACTCCTTGCCTGCTCCAGATTTTGGAAGGTATAGAGAAACTACAAGAGGCACAAGAAGGGTTTGGAGGAATATTTTTTGAAGGACTGTAAAGTAATGTCTATTGCTATTCTTTGCTAACCACTTTTGTTTTTCAGTAACCAAGTTCAAGAAATTGTGCCTAGCAGGACTATGCTAAGACTGTTCCAGTTCCAAGTTCAGCAACGTAACCACTAAGCTTTGTGCTTGACCAACAGGTCAAAAGACTCCTAGCCAGTAGGAGATGCATAAGTTTTGTGCCCGGCTGATTGTGGTAAGGCCGTGTTCTATCAAAAGACTCCTAGTATAGGTGGACTGCAGATCCTTACACGCCAGCTTTGTGTATATATCCCAATATTCATAGAACTTTCTTGCTAAAAATTGCACATATCAGGTGTATGCGCCTGAACCTTGTTGGAGTGTTAATAAATATGTAAGCTTGTATAATAAAAATGTATATGGTTCTTGTACACATAAAAAATAGCTTTATGTCTGTGTACATAAAAAGTAAGTGTTGTACACAAAAAAATGTCCGCTAGATGCACATGTTCACTAAAAACAGAAAACGTAAATAATTCTTGTATACATGTACATACAAATGTATAAAAATACTAAAAAGGTGTTTTAGTAGTTGCTAAATAGGTGACTCTCCCGGCCCCTCCGAGAGTAGCATTCCCGTCGCCAATCGCTAGCACCTGTCTTAAACAAAATAGCAGGGTAAACTACCCTTAAGGTATCAAGACTAACAACTAAGCAGTATTTGCACACATAGTACCTTAAATTGCTCACTTAAATGTACTACTTCAGTCTTCTTCAGTACATACACAAAAAAATATATATATCTCACATTCAAGAAACACTTAGGAATTGTAGCCTATTGATATCCAATTCCTGTCACTGTTAGGTACACTCACATTTTTCTTCTCTTTATTACGTGTGTGAGCTGCTCTACCTGGCCAGTAGGTGCTCTTGCAAGCTTAAAATCAAACACGTATTTCTAAAGGTAACCTAGGTAGGTTATACTGTTGTGTTCTAGGGGTAAGTAGCGTGTAGCCAATAGACCCTAGTAGCTAATCTTATTGGTAGAGAGCCTCAGGCAAGCCAATATACCCTTTTTGTGTACTAACAGGTGACTCATCGTGGCAAAACAAAAGTAAATGTGGTGAGATTTCAAAAATGTTTAAGTCAGCTTGAAACTAAAGGTATAGAGAGCTGTACTAATGTCTAGATAGCTTCATAATGTCTAGTAAGCTTCATAATTGTCTAGTAAGGATACTAGTCAGACTAAAAGAATGTCTTCAGACTTCGACTTGTTTTAAGTAAGGGGGTTTGTGGTATACCGGCACCGTATTTCATACTGTGCCTTGGTTATTAGTCCCCAAAGTTAGAGTCCCTAGGACTGTTGGGGTTCGCTTTCCTCATCTAACCCCTAGTCACCCCTTAGTCATTTAATATTTGTAAATATTATCTATATAAATAAATGTATATGGTATTACTCACTGTTTTAGCGTCGCAGGACCTGTGGGTCATGTGACCGGGTTGCAGAACTCTATGGTTTTTGCTAAAGGACCTTTGGTGGTTTGGACATGTGATCACCCACAATCCATTGTAACGGTGAGTGACAGCTGATTGGACCAATCCAAAACGGCCAGCCCCTGGCCATAAAAGGGAGCTGCGCCATATTGTCGCTCTCTTGGGTTGCTGACATTGAACGAGGTGGGACCTCCGCTGCGGAGACAAAGACACAAGACAAATTACTAGGCCCAAAGCCTTGCAGCTTAGGCTAGCGCTAGAAACGGAAAGTTCTTACAATTCCCCGCTATCTCAGCAAGACCTCTGGACCTAATCTAACCCCTAAATCCAGCGGATCTATGCAAATACAATCCTCAAAATCTAAAGGGAACTTTCCGGCCCTAAGCATCTGTCAATCACTGCTGTGCTGTTTGTAAAGACTCTGTTATATGGACTGTTATCGTTACTGCATATACAGAAAATCTTCAGTAAAGATTCCTGCAAGTTTTAAGTTCAGCACTGCTGTGGACACTCTATTTATTCTACACTCACCTATCGCTCTTGGGAAGGGTGATAGGCCCAGCATCACTACAGAGTTTAACCCTCACCCTGGCATCACGAGTGACAAGGGTTAACAGCGCCCATTATTATATTGAACAGCAACACCTCTACTACCCTACACCCCCACAAGGCTTTCCACATAGTGCTTCACCACACATTTATCTCATACACACTTGCTTATGTCAATAAAAAGGACTATAGAGCGAATAAGGTGGTTTATGTTGTCATAGTAACACTCTCAACGCGTTTCTGTCACAATTATGTGACGTCCTCAGGAGAGATTCAATTATTAACCACTGTTAAATATCACATGTATAAACCATCATGCAAAGTACATAGGTAGCAAATTGGGTATATATACATATGTAAAATGAGAACAGATTTATTGAACTTGGTCTGATAATCTGTTAGGAACCGTGTCTTCCTTCATTCCTGTAATAAATAACAATGTACCATACCTCATGTAAATATGCCAGCTTGATTCTTGTACCTATCAAATAGTATAATTACTCACATGTCCGTTCACCACAATATTGTTTACCTAAGGAAAAACTCAAATATACATGGACCTGTAAGTGTATTGCTCTCCGTACCTGAAAGGAAATACAAACCGCTAGGCGGTACTTACGGTTCCTTGCCCGGTCAGGATCCTGGGACGGAGCACAACATGCACTGGCGGGGAGCAGTCTGGTTACTGTGGCTTCCTGTGCTTCCGTACCAAGGATCCCGGCATCTGACATCATATCCGGTCGCTAGGCCGTGACGTCACCACGTCCCGCCCACTCCTGATGCTGCGACTGGGCGGGTTGGTTGTTAGGACACTGCACATGTTGGTAGCCGGCTCATACATATCACATAATTTAGGCTAGGTCAAAACATACTGGTATTTTACTATGAGGCTACATGAACTTATTTGATGTCCATCTCTGTCCTGTTACCAATAATTTATATGTTAAGGCAGAAAGGCAGAGATAGCAATAAAAATATTGAGGAATTATCCAAGGGTAAGTATATAGGAAACAAATAAAATAATAATAATAACCCTATGTCTTATATTTCTTGTGCATGATGGGTATACTGTTCCTCCATATATAAGCATCACAACTTTTGTGTCAGACATTCTAGCCTCACAAAAAACATGCAAAATTGAGATGATCGTTCAGGCCCCTTGGAGTGTCTGTGTCAAGTTTATGAATCCAGCGACACTCTTTTTGAAGTAGGAGTCTGTCTATATCACCTCCTCTAGGTGAAGGCCAAACTTTTTCTATACCCATACATTTTTGATTACTAACATCACCTCTATGTACCAAATTCATATGCCGTGCTAAGGGTTTGTCCCTATTATGTCTAGATGTTCTAGTATACGAATCTTAAGTGCTCTCTTTGTTTTGCCCACATATTTCAAAGAGCATGGACATATTGCTATATAAATAACAAACCATGTAGTACAATTTATAAACTCTCGCAAATTGAATGTTTCTCCTGTGTATTCATTTCTAAAGCTCCTAGATTGTAAAATGTCCGAACATGCTTTATAGTGTTAACAATAATAATTGCCAATATTAGGTTGAATGTTCTCTAACCAAGTTCCTCTCCTGGATTTGACTGGGTGTAGATGACTCTGTGTTAACAGATCTGCCAGGTTTCGTCCCCTTCTGTAGGTTATCAAAGGAGTTTCTGCTACTTTGTCTCGGATATCTGGGTCCATGCGTAATATATCCCAATATTTACAGAGAACATTTTGCATAGCTGTTGAGCCCTGATCATATGTGGCTATAATGCGTGTCGTATTGCTCTTTGTCTGTGTTTAGCTACAAGTAGTGATTCCCTTGGTCTTGATAGTGCATCCATAGGCAGTTGTTAATATATGTGAAGGGTAATCCCTTTCTTGAAACCGAGTAAGCATTTCTCTGGCCTCTGCAACAAAGTCCTGCTTCTCAGAACAGTTCCTCCTGAGGCAGAGATATTTCCCATGCGGGATCCCCTTTTCAGAGGTCATGGGTGGCAACTGTCAGCACCAGCAGGGTTAAGAGATGCTGACAAGGTGTTGTTTGCAAGGTTGCCGGGTTACGCCCTGCTGTCTGAGTTGCTAGCTACTGATTGACCACATGTGTATCTCCCTATATTACCAGGCATCAGTCACTGGGAAGATGCCTGTGAAAGCGGTCATTACCTGAGTAGCTAGCATACCCTTATTTCCTTGTACAGTGGTCCCTCAAGTTACAATATTAATTGGTTCTGGGACGACCATTGTATGTTGAAACCATTGTATGTTGAGACCAGAACTCTATGGAAACCTGGTAATTGGTTCTGAAGCCCCAAAATGTCATTCAAAAAATAGGAACAAGTGAGGATTAAACAATAAGAAGTAGATAACTAATACAGATAAAGCAAGGCCTTATATATAAAAGTAATAAAGATCTGCTGGGAGCTGTAAATCACTGTCTATGTCCGTGTTTCCACAGCAGGGAGCCTACAGCTGTTGTAAAACTACAACTCCCAGCATGACGGGAATCTGGGCATGCTGGGAGTTGTAGTTTTGCTACAGCTGGGGATGCCCTGCTTGGGAAACACTGGTCTATGTAGAGGACAGGAGCTTCTTCGGGTCCTGTACAGTACACACAATGTCCTGAAAAAGTAACATGGAGTCGCCCTCACCTGGTGTCCAAAGGAGCAACTAACCCTGGTACAGGTAAAGTGTACAGAACATGTAATACCTCCCTGTACTGTAGGGGGCGCTACCAGATAGGAATTCAGTGCATGCACTTCAGTAATACAGGTGTTTTACCAGTAAATTGCCCATTCTGATTGGCCAGATCTTCCGGGGATTGACACGTTTCACAGATCTGAACTGTCCATAACATTGTATGTTGAGTCTGGTTTCAAGTTACAATGGTCCAGAAAAGACCATTGTATGTTTAAACTATTGTATGTTGGGATAGGGGGTATCATTTAGGATAGGCAGACAAGTAGGCAGGGACAGGGGCGCGGGTGAGCATAGCGAGCACTCCTTCTCTGCCCGTAGGTGACAGCAACTCTCCCACCTCAGAAGGCTGTTCATTGCAGTACCTTTTCTATAAATTGTGGTACGTAAGGAGCCATCATCTTTTTTATGTATATTAATATCCAAGAATGGTAAACAATTATCTTGAATCTCAAAAGTAAATAGTAATCCTAGTTCATTTTGATTATGGGAGTTGATAAAATACATAACCCCATAAGGACCAAGCCCATTTTCACCTTAAGGACCAGAGCGTTTTTGCACATCTGACCACTGTCACTATAAGCATTAATAACTCTGGAATGCTTTTATTTTTCATTCTTATTGCGAGATGTTTTTTTCATGACCTATTCTACTTTATGTTAGTGGTAAATTTTGTCGATACTTGCATCATTTCTTGGTGAAAAATTCCACAATTGGATGAAAAAATAGCAAATTTTGCATTTTTCTAACTTTGAAGCTCTCTGCTAGTAAGGAAAATAGACATTCCAAATAAATTATATATTAATTCACATATACAATATGTCTACTTTATGTTTGCATCATAAAGTTGACATGTTTTTACTTTTGGAAGACACCAGAGGGCTTCAAAGTTTAGCAGCAATTTTCCAATTTTTCTCACAATTTTCAAAATCAGAATTTTTCAGGGACCAGTTCAGTTTTGAAGTGGATTTAAAGTGCCTTCATATTTAAAATGCCCCACAAATGACCCCATTATAAAAACTGCACCCCTCAAAGTATTCAAAATGACATTCGGTTAACCCTTTAGGTGTTTCACAGGAATAGCAGGAAAGTGAAGGAGAAAATTCAAAATCTTAATTTTTTTCACTCGCATGTTCTTGAAGAGCCAGTTTTTTAATTTTTACAAGGGGTAACAGGAAAAAAAAATTGTAACCCAATTTCTCTCGAGTAAGGAAATACCTCATACCTGTATGTCAAGTGTTCGGTGGGCACAGTAGAGGGCTCAGAAGGAAAAGAGCAACAATGGGATTTTGGAGAGTGAATTTTGCTGAAATGGTTTTTGGGGGGCATGTCGCATTTAGGAAGCCCCTATGGTGCCAGAACACCAGAAAAAAACCCACATAGCATACCATTTGGAAATACACCCCTCAAGGCACGTAACAAGGGGTCCAGTGAGCCTTAACACCCCACAGGTGTTTGATGACTTTTCGTTAACCTGTTAAGGACGTAGGGCATACCAGTATACCCTATGCCCAGTCCCGGTGTTTAAAACGGGGTCACATTGAGCTACAGGCTTGAGCAATCGAGCCCCTATCTCGCTGATCCATGCAAAGCTATGGCTTTGCAGGGATCATCATAAGAGATCAGTGTGTGCAGTACTATAGCTTCCTATGAAAGCTATAGCACTGCAAAAAAAAGTGAAAAAAGTTTACAAAGGTCATTTAAAGGGGCACTCCGGCGCTTAGACATCTTATCCCCTATCCAAAGATGCCTGATCGCAGGGGTCCCGCCGCTGGGGACCCCCGTGATCTTGCACGAAGCACCCCAGTTAAAATCAGTCCCCGGAGCATGTTCGCTCCGGGTCTGATTACCGGCGACCACAGGGAAGGCGGCGTGTGATTTCACGCCTCCGCCCCATGTGACGTCACGCTCCGCCCCTCAATGCCCCTCAATGCAAGCTGTCACGCCCCCTCCCATAGGCTTGCATTGAGGGGAGGAACGTGACGTCACATGGGGGCGGAGGCGTGACGTCACATGCCGCCGGCCCCGTGGTCACCGGTAATCAGACCCGGAGCGAACATGCTTCGGGGACTGATTTTAACTGGGGTGCTGCGTGCAAGATCACAGGGGTCCCCAGCGGCAGGACCCCCGCGATCAGGCATCTTATCCCCTATCCTTTGGATAGGGGATAAGATGTCTAAGCACAGGAGTACCCCTTTAACCCCTTCCCTAATAAAAGTTTGAATCACTCCCCTTTTCCCATTAAAAAAACTGTTTAAATAAAAATAAACATGTGGTATCGCCACGTGCGGAAATGTCCGAACTAAAAAATATATCGTTAATTAAATCGCACGGTCAATGGCGTACGCGCAAAAAAATTCCAAAGTCCAAAATAGCGTATTTTTGGTCACTTTTTATATCATGAAAAAATGAATAAAAAGCGATCAAAAAGTCCGATCAATACAAATATGGTACTGATAAAAACTTAAGAACACGGCGCAAAAAATGAGTCCTCATACCAGCCCGTTACGCGGAAAAATAAAAAAGTTATAGTGGTTAGAAGATGAGAATTTTTAACATATAAATTTTCCTGCATGTTATGATTTTTTCCGAAGTACGACTGTCACGTACCGGCAGGATAGGTAGTGGATCCTCTGGACCAGAGAGGCGATGGCACGGGTTGTACTGGAGGACCGGTTCTAAGCAGTTACTGGTTTTCACCCTTCAGCCTTCAGGTGCTCTGGTGGGCTGGAAAAGGTGGATATATTCCTAGGAAAGAGTCTCCTAGGACTGTATCCACCTTTTCCAGCCCACCGGAGCACCTGAAAGCTGAACTAATTTATGCAGGAAAAGTCATCAACTGCCGAGCCGAGAAGTTCGTGATGAATCGAATTTACTGTAAGTTCGCTCATCTCTACTTAGGACCGCAGCCCTCCCAGTCGACCCAAAAAAATATTTTCCCCCAAACAAGTTTGGTGACTAGGATTTCTTTAACAGTAAAAATATCAGAGGTACCAGTGACAGGGGTGGGAGAAAGAAGTTTAGGAGAGAAGCGATTAAAGATAGCAGGCTTGAGAAGGGAGACATGATAAGAGTTATGAATTCTGAGGGAGGGAGGGAGATGGAGCTGATAGGACACCGGATTAATGCGGCTCTTGACTCTGAAGGGACCTAAGTAACGAGGGCCCAGCTTGTAACTTGGTACCTTAAATCTGATGTACTTCGAGGAGAGCCCCGCCTTGTCACTGGGACTGAATTCTGGAGGAGCTCTACGACTTTTGTCGGCCTGGAGCTTCATACGGGTCGAGGCCTTGAGAAGGGCTGAGTGGGTCTTTCGCCAAATAGAAGTGAAGTCCAGAAGGATGTCCTCTACAGCTGGTACAGAGGAGGGGCGGAGGTCCTAGGCAGAGGAGGCAGAGGATGACGGCCATAGACCACAAAAAATGGAGACTTATTGGTGGCGGAAGATTGCTTGAAATTATAAGAGAACTCTGCCCAAGGAAGTAAGTCCGACCAATCATCTTGGCGAGAGGACACAAAATGATAATCTCCCAGAGTCTGGTTCACCCTTTCTACTTGGCCGTTGGACTGAGGGTGATACGAGGAAGAAAAATCCAGCTTGACTCCGAGTTGACCACAGAGAGCCCTCCAAAACTTGGAAACAAACTGCACCCCATGGTCTGAGACGATGTGTTTGGGAAGACCGTGGAGGCGGAAGATGTGAAGAAAAATTTTTTGGCCAACTGAGGCGCAGAGGGGAGACCAGGAAGGGACACAAAATGAGCCATCTTTGAAAAACGGTCAACAACGACCCAAATGACTGTCATGGGAGGAGAGAAGATCAGTGATAATGTCCATGGCGATGTGTGACAAGGGGTCTCCGGAACAGGGAGGGGCAGAAGAAGGCCCGCAGGTTTCTGACGAGGAGTCTTGTCCCGGGCGCAGATTGCACAGGACTGGACGAATTCAGTGATGTCTCTGACAAGCGAGGGCCACCAATATCTTTGAGAAATTAACTGCAGAGACTTCTTAATCCCAGGATGACCGGCAAGGAAGGAAGCGTGGCCCCACTTGAGAACTTGCAACCGCTGGCGAGGAGGAACATAGGTCTTACCCGGAGGAAGAAGCCGTAAGTTCACAGGTGCTACCAAGATGAGACACTCGGGTGGAACAATGTGTTGAGGAGAGGGTACGTCGCCCACCACATCCGAAGAGCGAGAAAGGGCATCTGCCCTGATGTTCTTGGCAGCGGGACGGCAGTGAATCTGGAAGTTGAAGCGGGCGAAGAAGATGGACCAACGGGCTTGGCGGGGATTTAGTCTCTGAGCAGACTGGAGGTAGACTAGGTTCTTATGGTCCGAGAAAATGGTCACAGGGTGAGGAGCACCCTCGAGAAGATGTCTCCACTCCTCAAAGGCCAATTTAATTGCCTATAGTTCTCTGTCCCCGATAGCGTAATTCTTCTCAGCGGAAGAAAAGGTTTTAGAGAAGAAGCCACAAGTTATGGTCTTGCCCCTGGAAGACATTTGAGTTAATACAGCTCCAGCTCCCACCGAGGATGCATCCACTTCAAGAAAGAATGGCTTGGAAGAATCTGGCGGGGAGAGAACAGGTGCAGATGCAAAGGCGGCTTTCAGGGACAGAAAAGCCTCTTCAGCGTGAGGAGGCCAGGTCTTGGGATTGGCACCCTTTCTAGTCAAAGCCACAAGAGGAGCCAACAGGGTGGAGTAATGAGGAATAAACTGTCTGTAATAATTGGCAAAACCCAGGAATCTCTGTATGGCTCGGAGACCAGAGGGGCGTGGCCAGTCCAGAACTGCGGATAGCTTGGCAGGATCAATTTGCAGACCTTGGGCAGAGATGATATACCCCAGGAATGGCAAGGAGGTACGCTCAAACAGACATTTCTCAATTTTGGCGTAGAGGTGATTACTTCTGAGTCGGGTGAGAACTTGCCGGACATGGACTCGATGTTGATCCAGATTGGATGAAAAAATAAGGATATCATCCAGATATACTACAACGCAAGTGTAGAGAAAGTCCCGGAAGATGTCATTCACGAACTCCTGGAAGACTGCGGGTGCGTTACAAAGTCCAAAGGGCATCACTAAGTACTCAAAGTGACCGTCCCGGGTGTTAAATGCGGTCTTCCACTTGTCTCCTTTACGAATGCGGATCAAATTGTAGGCCCCGCGGAGATCCAACTTGGTGAAAATCTTGGCTCCTCTGGTCAAACAGCTCAGAGATTAGAGGCAGAGGGTAATGGTTTTTAATGGTAATTTTATTAAGTCCTCTATAATTGATGCAGGGACGGAGAGAACCATTTTAGACACAAAGAAAAACCTGGCTCCAGCAGGAGACGAAGACTTCCTAATAAAGCCTCTCTGTAAATTCTCACATAGTACATAGTCCGACATGGCCTGAGTCTCTAGAGGGGAGAGAGAATAAATTCTGCCCCGAGGAGGAGTAGAGCCCGGTAACAGGTCAATGGGACAATCATAAGGCCTGTGAGGAGGAAGAGTCTCCGCTTGTTTTTTACAGAAGACGTCCGCAAATTGATTGTAAGGCTTGGGGAGACCTTGTGGCGGAGGAACTGGAGGGACCCGTTTGATAGGAGTCAGGCGAAACCGGTCCACCTGCATGGCCTCCATTGCGGAAGACCCAGAGACAGGTAGAGGTGGACGCTGGAACACTGGAGTCAGACGAGGACAGCGTTTGGAACAAGCTTTTTCCTTTTCAAGATGGAGTTCCTCTTGTCTCTCAGAGAAACGTTTGTCAATCCTGGTGGCTAGCATGATGAGGTCACTCAGGGTGGTAGGCAGGTCACGTGCAGCAAGGACATCTTTGATGTCACAATTAAGTCCCTTCTTAAAGGTGGCACAAAGAGCTTCATTATTCCAGTTCAGCTTGGAAGCAAGGGTGCGGAACTGGACGGCATAGTCACCCACGGTAGAATTTCCTTGGCACAGGTTTAGCAAAGCAGTCTCTGTGGAGGTAACCCGGGCAGGTTCCTCAAAAACACTACAAAACTCCTGACAAAAACTCTGGACAGAAGCAGTGGCTGGATTAGCGCAGTCCCAAAGATGTGTAGCCCACGCCAGGGAGCTCCCGGAGAGCAGACTGAGGATGAAGGCTACCTTGGCTCGCTCAGACGGAAACTGGTCTCATAGTAGCTCGAAATGAAGAGAGCACTGAGAAAGGAACCCTCGGCATAGTTTAGGATCTCCGTCGTATTTGTCTGGTAGAGACAAACGTATTCTGGCTCCAGTGGTAACTGCGGGCGGAGGTGATGCAGCAGGTGCAGGCGGTGGTGCAGGCTGTTGCTGAGCAGACAGGAGCTGTTGCATCATGGCGGTCAACTGGGCCAGCTGCTGACCTTGGAGGTGAGGTCCGCTAGATTTGGCAGGGGAACATCAGCGGGATCCATGGCCAGATCTTACTGTCACGTATCGGCAGGATAGGTAGTGGATCCTCTGGACCAGAGAGGCGATGGCACGGGTTGTACTGGAGGATCGGTTCTAAGCAGTTACTGGTTTTCACCAGAGCCCGCCACAAGGCGGGATGGACTTGCTGCGGCGGTAACTACCAGGTCGTATCCCCCAGTAACAACTCGACCTCTCTGGCAGCTGATATAGCGTGGTACACAGGGAGCAGGCAAGAGCGTAGTCGGACGTAGCAGAGGTCAGGGCAGGCCGCAAGGGTTCACAGGCGAGTATACAGTAGCAAATGGGTTCGGCAACTGGCAAGGCAATATCACAGTAGGGAACGCTTTCTCAAAGGCACTAGGCACAAAGATCCGGCAAGGGCAGGAAGGGGCAGGTGCCTTTTATTGGGAAGGGCCAGTGGGAGGTGAGGAACCAGCGCACCAATTACCGGTGCACTGGCCCTTTAAAATTACCGAAGTCGGCGCGCGCGCGCCCTAGAGAGCGGGGCCGCGCGTGCTGGGATCCAGAAGAGCAAGCGCCGCGCGGGGAGCAGGTAAGTAGAAAAGGGACGCGGCGCGTGAGCGGGGACCAGCCGCCACGCTAGCCGCGTCCCTGCCACTGTGAGACCCGCGCTCCCGGTCAGTACGTCTGACCGGGAGATGCCGAGGCCCCAGAGCAGAGGACCGAGGCAGCGGCCGGAGGTGAAGACCGGAGCACTCGCTGTGACAACGACAATATCCAACCTATGTAAGTAGGGTATCATTTTAACTGTATGGACCTACAGAATAAAGATAAGGTGTTATTTTAACCTAAAAATGCACTGCGTAGAAACGGAAGCCCCCAAAATTTACAAAATGACATTTTTTCTTAAATTTTGTCGTACAATGAATTTTTTTTTCTGTTTCGCCGTGGATTTTTGGGTAAAATGACTAATGTCACTGCAAAGTAGAATTGGTGGTGCAAAATAGCCATCATATGGAATTTTATGTGCAAAATTGAAAGCGTTATGATTTTTAGAAGGTGATGAGGAAAAATGAAAATGCAAAAACGGAAAACCCTTTGCCTTAAGGGGTTAAAGTCTGATGTGTAAAGGAAAAAACATTTTTTTTCACTAAAGTGCAGTTTTTAACCCAAATTTACAATTTTTTTTTACAAAGGGTAATGGGAGAAAATGCCCCCCAAAATGTGTAACCCCCATCTCTTCTGAGTATGGAAATACCCCATGTGTGAACGTCAAGTGCACTGCGGGCGCACTAAAATGCTCAGAAGAGAAGGAGTCACATATACAAATTTTGCTGAAATGGTTTTTGGGGGCATGTCGCATTTAGGAAGCCCCTATGGTGCCAGAACAGCAAAATAAAAAACAAAAAACACATGGCATACTATTTTGGAAACTACACCCCTTAAGGAACGTTACAAGAGTTACAGTGAGCCTTAACACCCCACAGGTGTTTGACGACTTTTCGTTAAAGTCAGATGTGTAAATGAAAAAAAAAATTGCATGATGAGGGGTTTGCATGATGGTTTATACATGTGATATTTAACAGTGGTTAATAATTGAATCTCTCCTGAGGACGTCACATAATTGTGACAGAAACGCATTGAGAGTGTTACTATGACAACATAAACCATCTTATTTGCTTTATAGTCCTTTTTATTGGACATAATAAGCAAGTGTGTGAAAGAGATCGGATCCAGCTCAATGCAGGTAAAATCAGGTTTAATCCATAGGACAAGGAAGGAACAAGTAACGCGTTTCAAGCGCTATAAGCGCTCTTAGTCATACAACAAATGCATGTTACAAGTCGGCTTAAATAGGCAGTGAGGTAATTACGGGTCATGTGACCGGCAGGAATTAACCCCTTACAGGTAAACAGGGGCAGTATAAAGACGTAAGAAGTATACTTCAAGTATCAAGAAGGTGGATAAATACAAATATAATAGTAACTACATAAAAGAATAATGTCTGAAAATAATAAATGACCGATGTGTGGAGAAATGAGAAAAAAATGGATAAACAGGCATGAGTTACTGAATTTCATATTGAAAAGATATATTCCAATCATGCACATTGGCTGTAAAGAAGCCACATACGAGTTGACATCTAAAAAATGTATCACCAGATCAGTCCTATGTAAAAATTAACATAAGTATACGAGTGAATCAGTATATATTGATGGACATCTGGGGAACATGTGAAGATGTCAAGGAATGAATAAGCGATGACATAAATAAAGTTATATTTAATAATGAAGAATGACATCCTGCCGTTTATTCATACCAAGAGGAACTCGTGTAGACAATTTGAAAATCCAAAAGACTTCTCGATTAAGAAGCTTTTGTTTCAAGTCACCTCCTCTCTTGGATGGGTTGACACGTTCAATTGCGGTGCATTGTAAAGAGGAAAAACTACCATGATGTACTTCAGCACAATGTCTGGACACTGCAGAGGTGTTTCTGGAGTTAAAATGGGGGATGTCAGACAAATGTTTTCTCAACCGAACTTTTAGTGGATTTGTGGTACAGCCGACGTAATGTAAACGGCAGGTCATGCACGACACCAGGTACACCACATATGTGGTATTACAATTAATGTATTGTTTGATTGTATAGGTGACGTTAGTACTAGCTCTGTTTCCCCCCACCTTGCAGGCCTATTGTTGCCGGCATCGGCTCTTTAAACAAAAACCTTTGTGCCTGGATAGACTCGCTCCTCCAACCATTCATCCCTCAGATTCCGGCATACATACAGGACACTAAGCATCTACTACTCAATTTGAATCATATACCTTGGCATTCATCCTTTTCCTGGGTCTCAGCGGATGTTACATCCCTGTACTCAGTCATTCCACATCACCTTGCACTTACTGCACTTCAATGGTTTCTTTCTACTTACTCCACTTACTCTCCTGATCTTCGCGAATTTCTGGGTTTATGTGTTTCCTTTCTTCTGGAACACAACTTTTTTATGTTTGATGGGTGTTTCTTTCTCCAAATCACTGGCGCTTCTATGGGGGCCAAATTCTCCCCCTCTATTGCTAATATCTACATGTGTTGGTGGGAATCTATCTATCTTTTTTCTCCCTCTAACCCTTTCGCTAATCATCTCATCTGGTACGGTCGCTACATAGACGACCTCATATTTATATGGGGTCCCGGTGTGGCGACCGTGCCAGACTTCTCTTCCTACCTTAACACTAACACTCTTAATCTACAGTTCACTGTTTCAGAATACACTCACACCATTTCTTTTCTTGATGTCAATCTGAGGGGCGACAGCGCCACTGGCCAAATACAGTCTTCTACATTTCGTAAAAGTACAGCTGTCAATTCCATTCTGTGTGCCCACTCATGTCACCCACCCCACGTCATAAAAAAACTGCCGGTGGGTGAGATGATTCGGGCACGCAGAAATTGCTCCACAGACAAGGATTTTTTCACTGAGGCAGAGTCTATCCAGACACATTTAAAAGCTCGTGGTTACCCTGATTGGTCACTTAAAAGAGCCACCAAAATTGTCCTTAATCGAAACAGACAGGAACTACTTAACAGTTCCCGCAAACCTAAAATGAAACACGACAATCCAACTCCGGTGACTTTCACCACTTCCTACAGCACTGATTTTTCTACTATTTGTAAGATCATACATACATACATGCCTATGATTTTAACTGATCCCCAGTATGCATGTATTAAAGAAACCGGATATAGATGTGTTCCCAAAAAGGCTCCCACGATCGGCCAAAGAGTCTCTCCGAGTCTCTTCTCTACCTCCAGGCCTGCTCCGCCCACTTGGCTATCCTACCCTGGTTCATTTAGATGTGGGCACAACCGTAGCACCTGTTGCTCGGTGATGCACGTCACCAGATCTTTTACCTCGTTTGTTACTAACGTCACCTATGCAATCAAACAATACATTAATTGTAATACCACATATGTGGTGTACCTGGTGTCGTGCATGACCTGCCGTTTACAGTACGTCGGCTGTACCACAAATCCACTAAAAGTTTGGTTGAGAAAACATTTGTCTGACATCCCCCATTTTAACTCCAGAAACACCTCTGCAGTGTCCAGACATTGTGCTGAAGTACATCATGGTAGTTTTTCCTCTTTACAATGCACCGCAATTGAACGTGTCAACCCATCCAAGAGAGGAGGTGACTTGAAACAAAAGCTTCTTAATCGAGAAGTCTTTTGGATTTTCAAATTGTCTACACGAGTTCCTCTTGGTATGAATAAACGGCAGGATGTCATTCTTCATTATTAAATATAACTTTATTTATGTCATCGCTTATTTATTCCTTGACATCTTCACATGTTCCCCAGATGTCCATCAATATATACTGATTCACTCGTATACTTATGTTAATTTTTACATAGGACTTATCTGGTGATACATTTTTTAGATGTCAACTCGTATGTGGCTTCTTTACAGCCGATGAGCATGATTGGCATATATCTTTTCAATATGGCCGGTCCAGGACGCAGTGAACTACAAGTTCAATGCGGCGCTCGGGCTCGGCTGATTGACAGAGCGAAGAGCCATTGGCTCCTCACCCTGTCAATCACTCTTGTGGGCCGCCCACATTGTGCAGGCGCCGACAAGAGGCCCTGGCTTCCGTCCTTTGCGCTCCGGCACATGAATGACATCATCATCATGTGCCGAATCACAGACTGGTGAAGAAGACAGAAGAGAAGATGCCATGGACCGCGTGGGAGCGAGGTAAATATGTTTTTTCTCTTCTATTCCTTCCTAAGGGGGCTACTTATAATCACCTAAGGGGGGGTTCTGCTGCCTACCACTACATAAAGGGGGCACTGCTGGCTACCACTACATAAAGGGGGCACTGCTGGCTACTACTACATAAAGGGGGCACTGCTGGCTACCACTATATAAATGGGGCACTGCTGGCTACCACTACATAAAGGGGGCACTGCTGGCTACCACTACATAAAGGGGGCACTGCTGGCTACCACTAACTAAAGGGGGCACTGCTGTCTATCACTACCTAAAGGGGGCACTGCTGGCTATCACTACCTAAAGGGGGCTGCTGCTGGCTGTCACTACCTAAAGGGGGCTTCTGCTGGCTATCACTACCTAAAGGGGGCTGCTGCTGGCTATCACTACCTAAAGGGGGCAGCTGCTGGCTATCACTACCTAAAAGGGGCTGCTGCTGGCTATCACTGCCTAAAGGGGGCTGCTGCTGGCTGTCACTGCCTAAAGGGGGCTGCTGCTGGCTGTCACTGCTTAAATGGGGCTGCTGCTGGCTATCACTACCTAAAGGGGGCTGCTTCTGGCTATCACTACCTAAAGGGGCATGCTGCTGGCTATCACTACCTAAAGGGGGGTGCTGCTGGCTATTACTACCTAAAGGGGGATGCTGCTGGCTATTACTACCTAAAGGGGGCTGCTACTAACACCTAAAGGGGAGGATAATACTTTATATGGGGGACTGCAACTATATACAGGGGGATCTACATACAGTGAGTAACCCCTACTTATAGGGGGCTGCTACTGCATACAGGGTGTAGCTATCTACAGGGGGCAGCTATGTACACGGGGACCTACCTACAGGTGGTACCTCCCTACTCCGGGCACCTGTGTAATGAGGGAAACTATGTGAAGGGACCTGTCTACTTTCTGGAGCGACCTAACTACCTAATGGATGTGGGACGGACCTAACTACTCTTCCCCAACACACTTATCTAGCCCCTCTAATATTACTGTATGGAACGTTATAGGTGCAGGAAAAGTGTGGAGCCTAAAATGTTTGTCTGGCAGGTTCTGTGCATATGAATTGTGAAAGGAAGAAGTCTTCATGATGGTCTGGGCCGGAAGGAGAACAAAACGGAAAGTGAATGCCTCCAGTCAGAGAAGACGTCACCTGATGTAACTGTAAGTAATCCCTTATATGGTCTGCAGAGCCCGTGTAGAGCTAATATCTACCACTATATGGTCACTGTATGGGGGGAATATTTCCTCCTTGTATACTGGTAATATTGGTCTAAGTATACAGGATTTGGTCAGTAACAGTATGATGGTAATATGTATAGTGGTAATATTCCTCCTTGTATGCTGGTATTATTGGTAATATTGGTCTCAGTATACAGGATTTGGTGAGTAATAGTATGATGGTAATATGTATGGTGATAATATTCCTCCCTGTATACTGGTATTATTGGTAATATTGGCCTCAGTATACAGGATTTGGTCAGTAACAGTATGATGGTCTTCCCCAGGAAAACTAGGTCTTCCCCAGGAAACTATAGACCGGTAAGTTTAACGTGCATTGTGGGTAAATTGTTTGAAGGACTTATAAGGGATTACATACAGGAATACATAGGGGATAATTGTATTATAAGTGACAGCCAGCATGGGTTTACTAAGGATAGAAGTTGTCAAACCAATCTAATTTGCTTTTATGAAGAGGTGAGTAGAAGCCTTGACAGAGGAATGGCTGTGGATATAGTGTTTCTGGATTTTTCCAAAGCATTTGATACTGTCCCTCACAGACGTCTGACAGGTAAGTTAAGGTCCTTGGGCTTGGAAACTTTAGTTTGTAACTGGATTGAACACTGGCTCATGGATCGTACCCAGAGAGTGGTGGTCAATGATTCGTACTCTGATTGGTCCCCGGTAATTAGTGGTGTACCCCAAGGTTCAGTACTGGGCCCGCTGTTGTTTAATTTATTTATCAATGATATAGAGGATGGTATTAACAGCTCTGTTTCTATCTTTGCAGATGACACCAAGCTTTGTAGCACGGTACAGTCTATAGAGGATGTGCATAAGTTACAGGATGACTTGGATAGACTAAGTGTCTGGGCATCCACTTGGCAAATGAGGTTCAATGTGGATAAATGTAAAGTTATGCATCTGGGTACTAATAACCTGCATGCATCGTATGTCTTAGGGGGGATTAAACTGGCAGAGTCACTGGTAGAGAAGGATCTGGGTGTACTTGTAGATCACAGACTACAGAATAGCATGCAATGTCAGGCTGCTGCTTCCAAAGCCGGCAGGATATTGTCATGTATAAAAAGAGGCATGGACTCAAGGGACAGGGACATAATACTCCCCCTTTATAAAGCATTGGTACGGCCTCACCTGGAATATGCTGTTCAGTTTTGGGCACCTGTCCATAAAAGGGACACTGCGGAGTTGGAAAGGGTGCAGAGACGCGCGACTAAACTAATATGGGGCATGGAACATCTTAGCTATGAGGAGCGATTAAAGGAGTTACAATTGTTTAGTCTTGAGAAGAGACGTTTAAGGGGGGATATGATAAACGTATATAAGTATATTAATGGCCCATACAAAAAATATGGAGAAAAACTGTTCCAGGTTAAACCCCCCCAAAGGACGAGGGGACACTCCCTCCGTCTGGAGAAGAAAAAGTTTAGTCTCAAGGGGCGACACGCCTTCTTTACCGTGAGGACTGTGAATTTATGGAACGGTCTACCTCAGGAACTGGTCACAGTAGGAACAATTAACAGCTTTAAAACAGGATTAGATACATTTATGGAACAAAATAACATTAATGCTTATGAAGAAATATAAAATCCCATCCCTTCCCCAATATCGCGCCACACCCCTACCCCTTAATTCCCTGGTTGAACTTGATGGACATATGTCTTTTTTCGACCGTACTAACTATGTAACTATGTAACTATGTAACTATGTATGGTGATAATATTCCTCCCTGTATACTGGTATTATTGGTAATATTGGTCTCAGTATACAGGATTTGGTTAGTAACAGTATGATGGTAATATGTATGGTGATAATATTCCTCCTTGTATACTGGTATTATTGGTAATATTGGTCTCAGTATACAGTATTTGGTTAGTAAGAGTATGATGGTAATATGTATGGTGATATTTCCTCCGTCTTTCTCCATTGAACTAAAGGGCTCTTGTTTTTCTTGTCCTGTGGTTAACATTTTTTTTAATTGATAATTGGGGAAAATAGTGGGCAAGCCCTTGGTGGGGGGGGGGGGGGGAGTCAAGTGGAGGGGCCCATGCCTTAAGCTGTGTAAGGGGCCCCAAAATTTCTGATGGCAGCCCTGGCAACGGCTGCCACAGTGCCGCAATGCTGTGGGGCTAGTAGGAAATTATTTCCAGGGCTGCTTTTTATCCCCAGTCCAGCCCTGCTGGGAGAGGTCTTCATGGCGGTCTGAACCAGATAAAGAAGAAAAGGAGAAATTAACGACTTTGACCAGAGATGACGTCCCCTGTGAGTCGCTAGAAGTAACTGTAATTACCTCTACGGTCTGCAAAACGCTCATGTACAGCTGGTATCTACCACTATATGGTCACTGTATGGGGGAATATTGGTCTTTGTATAGTGGATATTATTCAGTAACAGTATCATGGTGTGAGACAGGCATTAGTCAGCTGCAATGGTAGTCATGGTGTGGTAGCAATATTTATTCCTCACCAGTAACACAGACCACCAGTAGTGTGCATCTGTGCACGTATTTCATTTTGTTTGGAGATGCTGACCCTTTTTAGTTTTTTTGTACTGGTATTATTGGTCTCAGTATACAGGTTTTGGTCAGTAACACTGAGTGTGTGTATGCAGGCCTGTCTGTGAGTCTGAGTTTGTGTATGCTTCTTACTTTCCCCCCAGATAGGGCATAAAAGGGGTTATCCAAGGTTACACCTGTCCTCTGGTTGTTTGTGATATTGAAGCTCAGTTGCATTGTAGTGAATGTAGCCAAATTGTAAGAAATTAGCTTCCTTTAAGGTGTAAATACAGTTTTTTTATTTACATTTTTAACATTAGTAAGAAGTAATGGCATCTGTATTCATCATTCCCCTTAAAGAGGTACTCCGGTGGAATTTTTTTTTTTTTACAAATCAACTGGTGCCAGAAAGTTTAACAGATTTGTAAATGACTTCTTTTTCTCAGTAACAATATATAAAAAAAAATCAGTGAGAAGGCAGTTTTTTATTTTTTTGCCTTTTTAGCCTCCCTTCACCCCTCCACAGGCAGGTGTTCGTGAGCAAGACAATTCTTTGGTCTTTCTTTTCACACCACTATAGTTTAACCTATTTGTATAACATATATAATTCATTTATCTCTTGTAACTAAACTCTCTTAATTGTGCATATAACAATACATTCATTCCACTTATAATGTGGTACAATTTAAGAGTCAATATTTGTTACCCAATAGCAAGTTATTAAATTGCAACTGAAATTTAATGTGGACAAGTGCAAGATAATGCATCTGGGGCGTAAAAACCCTTGGACAGAATATAGAATATTTGACACAGTCCTGAACTCAGTATCTGGGGAGAGGGATTTAGGAGTAATTATTTCAGAAGACTTAAAGGTAGGAAGACAATGTAATAGAGCAGCAGGAAATGCTAGCAGAATGCTTGGATGTATAGGGAGAGGTATAAGCAGTAGAAAGAGAGAAGTGCTCATGCCGCTGAACAGAACACTGGTGAGACCTCACTTGGATTATTGTGCGCAGTACTGGAGGCCGTATCTCCAAAAGGATATAGATACTCTAGAGAGAGTTCAAAGAAGAGCTACTAAACTAGTACATGGATTGAAGGCTAAAACTTACTAGTGTTGATCGCGAATATTCGCAATGCAAATGTTATTTGCGAATATCGCATATTCGATAATATTTGCGAATATAGCACTATATATTCGCAATTACGAATATTCATTATTCATTTTTTATTAAAATTTTTTTATTTTTCACAGTACACATCACAGTGAGTGATCATCCCTGTCTGCCTCCAGCTTGTGTGGTGTAAAGAAGGCTCTAATACTACCGTGTGAGACTGGCGTACGAATTTTCGCATATGTGAAAAATTGCATATGCTAATTTTCGCATATGCGAATTTCCGATTATGCAGATTTTCACATATGCAAATTTCCGCATATGCGCATTTCTGCTTATGCAAATGTTTGCATGTGCACATTTTCGCATATGCAAATTTTTGCATATGCAAATTTTCACATATGCGAATTTTTGCTTACGCGGAATTAAAACGCGAATATTACGAATATGCAAATTTAGCGAATATATGATGAATATTCTACCATATATTCGCGAAATATTGCGAATTCGAATATGGCCTATGCCGCTCAACACTAAAACTTACCAGGAAAGATTAAAGGACCTTAACATGTATAGCTTGGAAGAAAGAAGAGACAGAGGGGATATGATAGAGACTTTTAAATACATAAAGGGAATCAACACGGTAAAGGAGGAGAGCATATTTAAAAGAAGAAAAACTACCACAAGAGCACATGGTTTTAAATTAGAGGAGCAAAGGTTTAAAAGTAATATCAGGAATTGTTGCGTTCCTGACTGTGCACACAAACATCCCACCCAAACACTTAAATAAGACACAGAACGCTGGCACATGACATCACTGGCGCTAAGCGTGATACCAGAATGCTCAGCAGCTAGCCTAGCCCCACCCTGTCTATTTAGCTGTTAGTAGACAAAAGAGGTCATATCACGAAGGTGGAGCACAGTGTACACTAGATCCGCAATGTAATTTAGTCACACCGTGTATGCAGGCAGACCTCAGAAAAGGCTGTCTGTGGCTGTTCTGCATCAGACTGTACAAAGGTTGAGCACAGAGGTCTGAAACACAACAGAGGCAAGGAGTGCACACAGGCGAATGTTTGTCTTTATCATAGTGTTGTTTCAAATCGCAATAGATAAGCGATTCATTATATAGGGGACTCACCACCATATACAGCTACACTCTGCTGGCACTATTGTGTTATCCATAGTGAAGTCTCATGACTTATCTGCGCACACCACTGCTGCCTGTCCTAGTGATGCACTGGCCTTACAGAGTAATGATTGGTGACTGCTGGTAACCAGAGGTGGAGGACCAGGGGACCATCCGTATGTATATAGAAAAGTTTATGATGCCACAATTTTAAGCCCATACTCAAAGTCACACATTTTTGTGCAATTTTGTGTTACAAGTTGCCGTGATCCAATAGCAGTCATCTGATATTCTGGCTCCTCCCCAAGTCAGTGCCACCTGGGGCAGACCGCCTCCTCTCCTGGATCTCTAAAAGTCTCTCTGCCCCTCCATAAGTACGCCACTGGCTCAAAACAACATATGGTGGCAGAGGCCCGCCAAGCTTGTAAATGGTGACTTCCTTTCTGCCCACAAAGCCGTGGAGGCCATCCAGGAGGACTGAGGATGCTATATGGATGGCCAGGAATCGCCTCATCTGCAACAGGGAGCACATGTCCGTCCAGGACTGCCGTAGGCTGGTCCACAGCCAGCTTAGAGACTATTCTATCTCGGACTGTCTGGATGTTGATGATGAAGAGGATTAACACCTCTCTGCTTCCCCTACCTCCTCATACATTTGCCCAGTAGCTTGACCTTGTGATCCGCCCTCCCCTCTACCCCCATTTGATCCCACGCCTCTCCCCCGATCTCAGACTGTAATAGGTTGTTAAATTTCAACTGTGTTTTTTTCAATATCGAGTGATGGAACAGAGTGTTAGTGTAGCATATGGTATGGTATATAGCTTAGGGAACCTGCGCTGTATATTGTACTGTCATGCTTTGTGTGATTGTAATTTATTGTATGACTTGTAATGACGACTGAATGACGAATAAAGCTCTTTCTGCCCACAAAGCCATATAGATTTGAGCTGGACACAGATCACATGACTTATTGTGGGAATTTTAATGGCAGTAAAGGGCATGCTAGGCTAGTAAGATTTTACATTCTGACATAACCTTAGTAATATGATCCTGTGATAAAAAGGTTGTCCGTAGTGTCCCTTTAAGCTTGACAGAGGTCTTCAGAGAAGTGTGAGTATGTAAAATCTAAAATAAAATTTCCCAAAGTGTTTTGTTGCAAATATTACAGCTAGTGATGCATGCTGTTATTATTTTTATATATATAATTTTGGTCTACTCTTTTAAACCGATCTTAGTTGTTCATAAAATGGATACTACATTTTTAATATGTTGCTTCTATACGACCATTTTACATTATAGGCTTGAAGCCTCAAGCTGCATTACTGAAACATTTTCTTACATCTGTCAGGTATATATGGTTTCTAACCACCTAGTAAACTGATGAATTTACATATATATAACACTCACTTATTATACCTGGATACACTAGGATATTAGTGTATTGGGTGCATGGATCCTCACAAATTCTTTTTAAACAATTCTCTTCTGTAATACTTCCAACATTTTTCAACAATTATAACAATTTAGTTATTGACATCTATGGAACTTTAGTTTTGATTTACACTATTCATAATAACAATGGGTTCCTGCTTAGTGTCTATACCTATCATTCTCAACTGGAACAGAAGGTTGGGCTTACCATTGAAAGTGCAATGAAAGAACAAATACTTTCAGATTCTCCCTAATGTGGTTTCTTCTATCTGCTTGTCTATGGATAAAAGACTTAGTTTAATCTATCCTCTTGGGACCATTCTTTTTAATAGTTCATAGGTATTGCTTCCAACAATTTAGTTACATAGTTCATAAGGTTGAAAAAAGACCAGAGTCCATCAAGTTCAACCTATAACCCTAATGAGTCCCTGCTGAGGAAGGCAAAAAACCCTCATACTAGAGGTAAAAATTCCTTCACAACTCCAATTATGGCAATCAGAATAAATCCCTGGATCAATGTTCTGTCCCTATAAATCTAGTATACATAATTAGCGATGTTATTATTCTCCAAATATGCATCCAGACCCCTTTTGAACTCTTTTACAGAGTTCACATGACTACCTCCTCCGGGAGAGAATTCCACAGTCTCACTGCTCTTACAGTAAAGGACCCCCATCTGTGCTGGTGTAGAAACCTTCTTTCCTCAAGACTAGTGTTGCTCGCGAATATTCGCAATGCAAATTTTATTTGCAAATATCGCATATTCGTGAATTCGCGAATATTCGTGAATATAGCACTATATATTCGCAATTACGAATATTCGTTTGTTTTTTTCACAGTACACATCACAGTGATCATCCCTCTCTGCTTCCAGCTTGGGTGGTGTAAAGAAGGCTCTAATACTACTGTGTGAGACTGGCGTACGAATTTTACGCATATGTGAAAATTTGCATACGTGAAAATAAAACGCGAATATTATGAATATGCGAATTTAGCTAATATATGATGAACATTCATCCATATATTCGTGGAATATCGCAAATTCGAATATGGCCTATGCCACTCAACACTACTCAAGACGTAGAGGATGCCCTCTTGTTATATATATATATATACAGTCCTGGGTATAAATAGATCATGGGAGAGATCTCTGTACTGCCCCCTGATATATTTATACATAGTTATTAGATCTCCCCTACACCTTCTTTTTCTAATGCATGTGAAGTATAGAAAAATGAAGTCGCATTCACCCGGACTGTTGCTTCAGCATATGATAGTTTTATTCCAATATCGTAGTTGTACAGACATAGATCACATATCCATGGCGGGGAGCGAGAGCCTAAGATGACTCTCAGACGCGGGCACACCACAGGATACTAGTTTTGCGTCACTGCCGACGCTTCTTCCGGCCTAGGTGGATGATTTTATTCTTCTAAAAATACAAGTGCTAATGTCATGACCGGGGGCGGACATGGAGAGTGAGCCCAAAATGGCCCTAAAAACACTCTCCCTTCCTACTTGCCCATCCACCCTAAACGGTGGATCGACAACTTGAAGTCGGTCCCTCCCTGCGCTAAAGTGCAGTGGCGTAAAAACAAATAATAAGTATAGTCGCTCACAGGCCAGAAGCAGAACGAGAAAACTACCAAAAACCAGATATACCAGACAGGATGTCAAAATACAAACAGGGCAGAATATAGTGTAAAAACAAAAAGTTCATAAACCGGAATCCAGATAAACGGCAGACATGATAAAATAAACTAGACTAGGTATGCAATAAGAACACAGCAGAATCCAAGAGAAGCAAGGGATGAACCGGTGAAATGAATGTAAAAACACTACACAGATCAGGTAACATAGGACACTGTTCACACTGGGACACAGAACAGAAACAAACTGGACACGCATTCCACAAAAGTAGTAGATTGCATAATAAAGCCAAATAGACTACTAGCCAGTGGGCACACTCCACCATATGATCAGGATGCTGGCCTAGTAGGAAACAGAAATATAAAGCACAGAACACTAGACTGTAAACCAGATGAGTCAGAATTGACTCCAGGATTCCAAACAGGAATTATAACATACAGAGCACAGGTAACACTCAAGTAACACAGTGGGAACACTGACTAAGCAAAATGGACATACATATCCTAAAAACCAACAGATGTCCTATAAAACCAAGTAGACTAAAAGCTACAATAAAGAAGATTATTTAACCATGGCTAAAACTCAGATAATATCAAAAGATAAATACAAGGTGCATGCTCAAGCAGACTAGGAAGTGTACTGCACAAATAACCAGCAGAGCATTAACCATTCCCAATCCAGGGAGAATAGCAAACTGCTCAGAATAACCTAGTGTGTGAATACACACCTAAACAGAAAAATACAAAAACAAATGAACGGACATTACAGCTAAACCATTAATTTCCTCTTGATTGGCATATACCATTTCCAACATGGTTTCTGAGGTCTGGGATGGTAGGAGCATGCAAGCAGGAGAGTGCAAATTATTGGAAATGCAACACAAAATAGGCAACTTCTGTATGCCTTAAAACTGTCAGATACTTGATAGAAATTGTTAGAGATTTATAATAATAAATGTTTAATTATTTCCCACCACTGCTTTTCCGCTGGTGCCAGTGCTTGCTGTTTTGCTCTTTCCACTTTTATCCAGACTCGCAGGAAATGCCCACTCAGCCAGTCAATGTCTGGGTGGGTCACTGCTGTGGTCAGTAATTGCTGAGTGGGCATGTTTTGAGAGGAGAGACAGGACTGGAAGAGCATTGGCAGCATTATATTTCATTTCTTTTTTTTTTTATCTCAACCCAAGCAAAATTATGGCATAAAACTTAAATGTAGGTCCTGGTGCCTTGGACCAGGACATACATTTATGTGCTGAGCTACATTCTGTCAATTAAAGAAAAAACAGTAGCTGTGTCTAATTTATATAAAGTTTGTAAGTGACAATTGCTATCAACAACCATGCACTCACTGTCAATGATAGACATTGGTGACCCATGTCTGCCATTAACCACTTAAGTGCCGTGATCAATAGTGAATAAAAACAAAATTTAAAAACACATATTTGTTATCAATAGAAATTCCCAAACTATAAATATATAACATAATTGATTCCATATAATGAATGACGTAAACACAGAAAAATACAGAAGTCCAAAATTGCTTATTTTCCCAGAATTATTTTTTTTTTTTATAAAATGCAAAAGACAATGGCACAAATAATCCCTCAAACAACCCCATAAACAGAAAAACCAAAAAGTTAAAGGGTTAAGAATAGTGTAAATGTAAGCATATATATATATATATATATATATATATTTTTTTTTTTTAATTTATATTTTCTTTCAAAAGAAGGACAATAATACAAAAATAATGCAAATATGAGTATTGTTGTAATCATATTGACCCACAGAATAAAATAACATAATTTTTTATTTTTACAGTAAAGTGCACTGCATAAACACTAACACCCCCCCCCCTCCCCAATTATTATATATTTTTTTAATGTTCAGTAGTATTTTTGTGGTTGCACTGTACATTGTTATTGTAAAATTAAATGTGTTATTACAAAGTATGATTGGTCATGCTAAAAAACAAGCCTCGTATGGCTCTGAAAAATAGGAGTTATTAAAATGAAAATTGCCCACAAGGCCAAAATGCAGTCTGTCTTTAAGGAATTAAAAATAAAAATAACTTTTTTACATTTGCAAAGCTGCCCTCTTTTATTCGTTTAGATGCTTTGGGACAGTATACCAAGCTTGCCAATTGTGAACATTTTTATCATGGGGAAATTACTGCAATGTCCAGATGTTACATTGTTGTGAATTGGTTCTTATGAAATCCCATTGAAGTTGGTGATCATATGGATTTCTATGGCTATCACTTTCTCATCCATGTATGAGGACATTTGAACGACAACCACTTTTCAATCTATTTAAAGACGTGTTAATAAAGTTTAGTGTAAGGGACTGGACTTGGATATCTAGTTAACCAAATTCCAAATTGTCTGTACAAGGCATATAAGGTATATATGGCACAAATGTTTTGGTTGATACTTTGAGGAATCATATATTATTGACAATATATTATATAAGTCATTAGCTAAGTCCACACCAGCATGAGGTGCAGTCACACTTCTCAGAAGCCATGCAATGTGCTCAGTCAGTTTTGGTGTAATGAAGCAGGATATTTGTGTACACTGCCGTCAGTTGTATTCTGCTTTGATACAAAGAGCTACATCACATGATCATTGAAGTTTCTTAAAGGTATCCTGTAGATTCCCACTGTAAGACTCACAATGGTTCTGCCCCATGTATTGACGTGTAAATCAGCACATGGAACACACTTTTGCTGCCGAAATTCCACTACAGGAAATTTCTTTTATGCAAAGACTGTTGAGATGTTAACAAGTGCTATAAATTTGTTTCTGCCCAAGTGTTACTCTTTTATATAATGTTAAGGTTATAAATAAAAACCTTTTATTTTTTTGGTTTCTCTTTAATTTCACTTTACTTATATGAATTTATATTAAGTTTATTTTTCTGCAATGACTGGTGTTCTGGATATTGTTTGTAGGAACTCTAAAATTATAAAATTGCCTAAAATGTTTTAAATGCAATAGTTGATTAAATATGCTTAATAACCTAGATATGTTAACATTCTAGATTAACAGCATATACAAATATATGTATTTAAATGTATTTCATGTTCCTATTTCTTTTATTGAATAACTTTTTTAAGCTTTTTTTTTCTTTTACTTTTATAGTGCAATGTTGAAAAAGGGAAAAAGAAAAGTGTAATGTACAGGGGCATCATTGAAATGCCTGAAAAGAAACAATATTAATATATGTTTGCAAAAAATAGAATATAAAAAGCTTTATTTAAAGGTAATTATAACATGACATGTATATATGTTTTTGCTTTAGATTCAGTCCATTTTATTGTTTAATAATATTAAAAACACTGTGTTACAAAATAAGCTGTATGGTAATGTTACTCTGATCAGTAATTGTTTCTGTATAGTTACATTGTACTATACTGTGTATATATATATATATATATATATATATATATATATATGTACATGAAATCATATAATGCATTTTTCACTGCTTCTTGATTATTATCCTGTTCTCAATTGTTTTGAGTTTAGTTTTGTTCACAACAAATTTTATTTTATACAAGAGATACATTTAGATAGCAAGCTCCAAGCGGCAGGATTCTCTCTCTCTCTCTCACTGCTAGTAGATTTTTACTATTCACCGCTCTCTATGTTTATAGGTTTACTGTTCCCCAAAATGAACAGCACTGTGAATGATTTGCACTGTAAAAATAAAGGTTATTGTTGGTTATTTCTTAGTTATTATGTGAAATCTACACTTTGCTTGCTGCGTTCTCGAATCATCTATAGGGTCCCATACTCACCATCTAACAGATTTTCTCCTATCTGTGTGGAAATGGCGTGGGCAGTTCCGAGGATTAGACAACTCACACTTTCCCATTACTTAGTATTATAATTGCGGTTGATTAATTCAGCAGGGAATTTAACATAGGGCCAGAAGATGACCTTTAGATGAAAGTGCACTAGCTCAATTGTTAGGGACTTGTTACAAATACTTAGTGCTATTAAGCTAAAGGACGACACATCTCTGATATGCAAATTTTTACAGCACACCCATAATGCAGCTTAGAATTTTACGACAACATTCTGGGCTGTATTACAACAGCTACCGCGGAAAAAGGAACCATTAAGAGTGGTGATGGATGGCGTGAGTCCCAGTGGAAATATACCATGTAATCTTAGGTAGACAATACATTATGGATAGCTTTGTGACGGTTGTGGTTAATCATCTCCCTCTCTGACTGACCCAATCTCCCCTGCTTCTGCTCGTCAGACGAAAACTACATGGCAGCCACATTGTGGGGACACGAGCCTTGGATGCAGATGGGAAAACACAACCAATACAATCTGCTGCGTGCAAGGAAGGCAGTGAAAAGGGGGCTTGCAAGTAGGCAGCTTGTCAGCAGGGGACAGAACTGGGGGCCATATGCCTCTCTTCTATTCCCTTCTGTTGCCAAGTCTGCTGCCTCATCCTTCTGTCAGGGGACACTTCAATGACGAACATTTTTTAAAACTGTTTTGTTTGCTCTGAAGCAGCCTTTCAATGGATTTGGGATCCTTAGATCCCTTTATCATTTTTCTTACATCACTCACTCTTTGATCCAGATTTCAGTACGTGGTACAGTTCTGCCACACTCCACGCACATGATTGTAAACTGATATGAAAGGCATTGAAACATCGCAGTCATAAGGCTGAAAGAATGTACTTTAGGCTCTTATTGGCATTATTACAAATTCATATAGATTAAGACATCAGATCTTTCTAAAAGCAAATAAAAACAACAAGATTTCAACAGTAAGGCTTTGTTAAAATGTCATCTACATTCCACATTTTTAAACCTTCTTAGCAATATATGGTAAGAAATACATTTTATGTAAGTAACCATTAATACTTATTTGAACTAGACTGCAATTTGAGAGAGCCCAAAGTCAAGAGTAATACACTCTTTCTAAAAAACAAAACTTCATACCTATTTTTTCTAATCCTGGAAAACCCTTATATGTTCTGCAATATTCGACTTGTTGTTTCTGAATACAGCAAATTCTACTCTGCTGGCTACACCCAGGAAATTTGGGGGGTGGGGAGGGGTGGCAAACCGGCTGTATCTTTAAAGGGAAATTACAATTTCAGAAAATTGAAATAAGACTATCACCCAAAGGTATATAACTTACTAATATAGTGTCACAATTTTTTTTTTTTTTACTTTAGTGTGCTTTTGCATAATTTTCCCTAGGAAGTTGTATAGTCTTTTAATTATTGATTTGGTGTTGTTCCCGGATCCTCCCTTTCTCCCAAGGCAATGCATTATCATCTTGTCTCTGAGCTCCAGTTCTGCCCCCCCAAGTCATGTAATCTGCCCCTAAAGTTTGCATCACAATCTCCATGTCATATACATATATATTTGTATTGGGACATTTAGAGATAATGAGCTGTGTTTACCCCAATGTCCCTTGGGATAAAAAATGCACAGATACAAGAAAACAGGGAATGAATACAGCAGGTGCTGCAACCTCACTGATAGTCTCACTGCAATAGTCTGAAGTTAAATTAGATGTTCTGGAACTGGCAGGACAGCTGTGGGAGGGAAGAAGACATAGTGGGAGGACATTGATGAAGAACTAAGAGAAAGCAATGTATTCTGGGAATTGTAGTAGGAAGTAGGAAGAAGAACAGGAAGTACAGTACTAAGACCCCCAAACACATGAATTTTTGGTGGTTTTAGAACTGGGACATCCAAGTAAGCAATACTATATGTTTCTGCAACATTTTTTTTTTTTTTTTGTTACCTGATGTCGGAGCCTGGCAAAGGGGGTAAGAGTAGCAGAAGTGAGGAGAAAACCATAGCGTTATGGCGCCTGAATGAATGGAGGAAGTACTAGGAACACTGAGATCACGTCAGGGTAGCCCAGCATACCTTGCAGATGTATTACTGTGTCCAGTTGTTGCACCACAAATCCCAGTCAGCAGTGTCACTGCAGAACGAGCCCAGAAAAGCATTACAATACCTAGCAAGCTAAGGAAAGCAGTGGGCTTACCTGTATTTTAACATAATTACACATTAATAGCGTTTGTAGTGAACATAGAATATACATTGTAGGCCTACTTGCCTTTATTTACTGGATATAATCGAATATATAGCATTTCTATCTGGTTTTAACATAAATGCGTAATTTAAAAGCATTATCCCTTTCAGGACTCAGCGGTTTTCCATTTTGCACTTTCGTTTTTTCCTCCTCACCTTCTAAAAATCATAACTCTTTCAGTTTTCCATCAATAAACCTATGAGGGCTTATTTTATGCGCTACCAATTTAACATTGTAATGACATCAGTAATTTTTAGTGCCTTCCGTTTCTACGCAGTGCACTTTTCTGTAAAAATGACACCTTATATTTATTCTGTAGGTCCATACAGTTACAAGTATACCCAATGCGCCAAAATTTTTATGTTTAAAATTGTCATCTTCTGACCCCTATAGCGTTTTTATTTTTCCATATACGGGACTATATGAGGGCTCATTTTATGTGCCGTGGTCTTTAGTTTGTATCTGTACCATTTTTGTTTTGATGGGACGTTTTGATTGTTTTTAAACGTTTTTTAGGGTATACAAAATGACCAAAAATATGCTATTTTGGACTTTGGAATTTGTTTTACGTATACGCCATTAACCGTGCGGTTTAATTAATGTTATATTTTTATAGTTCAGACATTTACATATGCAGCAATATCACATATGTTTATTTTTGTTTGCATTTTTTTTATGGGAAAAGGGGGTTAATTCAAACTTTTATTAGGGAAGGGGTTAAATCGCATTTATTAACTTTTTAAAAACTTTTTTTTACACTATTTTTAGTCCCCATAGGGGACCATTACACGTATCGCATACATTGTTCTATGCTACGCTATAGCATAGCATTGATCAGTATTATCGGCACTCTGCTGCTCCACCTGCTGAGCAGGCATGGAGTAGCAGATCACCAATTGGACGAAAAGGAGGCAGGTAGGGACCCTCCCCCGTCCTCTCAGCTGTTCGGGACGCCGCGATTTTACTGCGGCGATCCCGAGCAGCCCAACTGAGCTGCCAGGAATGTTCTATTTTCCCTTGAGACTCTGGAATCAACTTTGAATGCCGTGTCTAAGGGGTTAATGCAGGGCATCACTGTGATCGTGATGTCCGGCATTAGACATGGGTCCTGGCGACTGAACAAGAAAAGAGGTGTTAGCAGTGAGCACTGTGGTCAGACTGAAAATAACTACACAACTTCCTCAGTAGTATACAGCAGCTGATAATTACTGGAAGCATTAACATTTTTAATGGAAGAAATTTACAAATCTATTTAACTGTCTGGCATTTCTTCAAAAATTCCTTAAAAACCTGTAACACACTATTCTATATCCAACACAATATGTTACATAAGAAAATGAAGGAGATCGGATCCAGCTCAATGCAGATAAAATCGGGTTTAATCCATAGGACAAGGAAGGAACAAGTTACGCGTTTCAAGCGCTGCAAGCGCTCTTAGTCATACAACAAGTGCATGTTACAAGTCGGTTTAAATAGGCAGTGAGGTAATTACAGACGGTCACAGGTCATGTGACCGGCAGGAATTAACCCCTTACAGGTAAACATTAGAAATATACTTCAAGTATCAAAACAATGGGTAAATACAAATATAATTGTAACTACATAAAAGAATAATGTCTGAAAATAATAAATGACCAATGTATGGAGAGATGAAAGAAAAATGAATAAATATAAAGACATAAGTTATTAAATTTCATATTGGGAAGATGTATGCCAATCATGCACATAGGCTGTAAAGAAGCTACATATGAATTGACATCTTAAAAATGTATCGCCAGACTTAATTTGCTTCATTTGCTACTAACGTCACTTACACAATTAAACAATACATTAATTGCAATACCACATATGTGGTATATCTGGTGTCGTGCATGACTTGCCGCCTACAGTACGTCGGCTGTACCACAAATCCACTAAAAGTTCGGCTGAGAAAACATTTATCTGACATCCCCCATTTCAATTCCAGAAACACCTCTGCAGTGTCCAGACATTGTGCTGAAGCACATCATGGCAGTTTTTCCTCTTTACAATGTACCGCAATTGAACGTGTTAATCCATCCAAGAGAGGAGGTGACTTGAAACAAAAACTTCTCAATCGAGAAGTTTTTTGGATTCTTAAATTATCAACACGAGTTCCTCTTGGTATGAATAAACGGCAGGATGTCATCCTCCACTATTAAGTATAACTTTATTTATGTCATCTTCTATGTATTTCTTGACATCTTCACATGTTCCCCAGTTGTCCATTAATATATATTGATTCACTCGTATACTTATGTTAATTTTTACATAGGACTTATCTGGCGATACATTTTTAAGATGTCAATTCATATGTAGCTTCTTTACAGCCTATGTGCATGATTGGCATACATCTTCCCAATATGAAATTTAATAACTTATGTCTTTATATTTATTCATTTTTCTTTCATCTCTCCATACATTGGTCATTTATTATTTTCAGACATTATTCTTTTATGTAGTTACAATTATATTTGTATTTACCCATTGTTTTGATACTTGAAGTATATTTCTAATGTTTACCTGTAAGGGGTTAATTCCTGCCGGTCACATGACCTGTGACCGTCTGTAATTACCTCACTGCCTATTTAAACCGACTTGTAACATGCACTTGTTGTATGACTAAGAGCGCTTGCAGCGCTTGAAACGCGTAACTTGTTCCTTCCTTGTCCTATGGATTAAACCCGATTTTATCTGCATTGAGCTGGATCCGATCTCCTTCATTTTCTCATTGGCTGGTGCCGTCCAGCACCTGGATCCGTGCTCTACTGTCTGGGGCGGGGTGAGCTGGCTTTCACCTTGTTTGCCTTAATATGTTACATAAGAATCGGTAAGTATACAATGATTAGGGACCTCCTAAAATAGATGCTTTCCTGTGGGTCAATCCAACACAGCTCCCAACACGTTTCCCTGTACAACAAATGATACCACGTTTCATCAGGGGATTAACAATGTGAATATGGAGAATTTGATGTTTCCAACATCATACATAAACTTACACATATGCAGGGATCCGCAATAGACACGCTGACATTATTGTGGATAGGCTAGACATTACAATACAAACAATAATAAAGTGCATTTAGATCACTTTGAACTCCATCCAAGGATTATGGTAGATCCAATATGGAAGACCTGATATCTATCCTCATGGTGCTACTTTTTACTTCTAAAGGGAAAAAGAACAGAGGCAAACAGATAGACATACCACATATAAGCAACAAAATACAAAAATAATAAACTACATATAAAGAAAGACTCAAGTCTGATGGAAATAATCCTATGCTTTACCTTATAGTATACAAATAAGTATAATGTTATATACAGTGTGGTACAGATGTCAGGTTACGATCACTAAATGGAAGGCCCACTTGTAAATTCTTCCTGTTGGCCACTCAAGTAGTAGACAGCAAAGGGGAGTTGTAAATGTATAGAGAATTATATAGACATAATGTCACACCCACTTCTATACCCACAGAAAGTAGCTTAAATTGATAATAGATCAAAAAATAAGTTACCTCCAGATATACACACCCCTAGGAAAATGATATGCACAATAGAGGAATATTATATTAAATCAAGCCTTCTTATGCTCCCCTAGAACCAATACACAAAATAGCACTGATATAAGTTTCATAAAAAGTCCTAAAGACACCAATAATAAACATGCAATATACTATATGAGACTATCCCTATATGCCCAAGGAGTTAGCATGCTTACCCACAACAAGTCTTGATAGTAACAAATAGCCGAATCTAAAATATTCCACTCTTCAATAGAAGTGTATGTCACATAAAGGAGAAATCACAAACCAGATGATAAAGCCAATCGTACCTCCATGACTGGAAACGCACTGCTCCTAACCACTACAACCTCCGATCCAACCTCCGATCCAATTTTGGGACATCGACACAATTCTAACATTTTTGGCTCTATACACCACCACAATAGATTTGAAATGAAACAAACAAGATGTGCTTTAACTAGAGATGAGCGAACTTACAGTGATTTGATTCGTCACAAACTTCTCGGCTCGGTAGTTGCTGACTTTAGCCTGTATAAATTAGTTCAACTTTCAGGTGCTCCAATGGGCTGGAAAAGGTGGATACATTCCTAGGAGAGAGCCAACACTAAGGGCTGGAACACCCCTTTAAAAATTCAAAAACGTTTAGCTTGGAGAAATCTTTTATTTATTGCGATAAAAATATTTTTTACCCTTCAGTATTTTACTTTAAAAAAATATTGGGGGAAATTTATCAAAACCTGTCCAGAGGAAAAGTTGCTGAGTTGCCCATAGCAACCAATCAGATTGCTTCCTTCATTCTTCAGAGGCCTTTTTAAAAATGAAAGAAACGATCTGATTGGTTGCTATGGGCAACTCAGCAACTTTTCCTCTGGACAGGTTTTGATAAATCTCCCCCATTGTTATTATTATTTTATTTATTTTTAGGGTATGTTCACACCAAGGAATTGGAGAGGAATTTTGAGTGATTTTGCTTGCTTATTCTGCTCCAAATCATCCAACAATGAAAGTTCTTTTGACTTTAATGGACTTTCCGCTGCCCTGTTCACACTGAGGAATTTCGGCTGGCAGAATTTCGACACTAAATTCTGTTCCGCCTGAGGATAGAACATGTTCAATCTTCAGGCAGAATCCCCAGGTAAAGGCCTGCGATTTTTTTTTTTATACTGACAAAATGAGTTTCACATGAAATTAATACAGAAATTCCATGCAGGAATTCGCGATTTCCACACAAATTCTGTATGAATTCTGCAAAGGGTAGAAATTCATGACAGCTACACTACTCTGACAACTGTGACTGCCATATCTCCCCCCCCCCCCCCCCATGACAGTGCCATCTACAATATTCCTATTACAGAAAAAGTCACAGTGTCCGATAATGGTGTTGTGGTAAGCCTGGGGATGTAGGGTAGTTGGGGTGTTGCGGTTCTGTATAATAAAAGGCACTGTTAACCCTTGTCACTCGTGACGCCAGGGGGAGGGTTAAAACTCTGTAGTGATGCTGAGCCTATCGCTACCCTTCCCAAGAGTGATAGGTGAGTGTAAAATAAATAGATTGTCCACAGCAGTGCTGAAGTTAAAACTTGCAGGAATCTTTACTGAACATTTTCTGTATATGCAGCAACGTTAACAGTCCAGATAACAGAGTCTTTACAAACAGCACAGCAGTGATTGACAGATGCTTAGAACCGGAAAGTTCCCTTTAGATTTTGAGGATTGTATTTGCCTAGATCCGTCGGATTTAGGGGTTGGATTAGGTCCGGAGATCTTGCGGAGATAGCGGAGAATTGTAAGAACTATCCGTCACTAGCGCAGGTCTAAGCTGCAAGGCTTTGGGCCTAGTAATTTGTCTTGTAAGCTGCGGAGGTCCTACCTCATCCAAAGTCAGCAACCCAAGAGAGCGACAAAATGGCGCAGCTCCCTTATATGGGCAGGGGCTGGCCGTTTTGGATTGGTCCAATCAGCTGTCACTCACCGTTACAATGGATTGTGGGTGATCACATGTCCAAAACCACCAAAGGTCCTTTAGCAAAAACCATAGAGTTCTGCAACCCGGTCACATGACCCGCAGGTCCTGCAACGCTAAAACAGTGAGTAATACCATATAGATTTATTTAGATAGATAATATTTACAAATATAAAGTGACTAAGGGGTGACTAGGGGTCAAATGAGGAAAGCAAACCCCGACAGTCCTAGGGACTCTAACTTTGGGGACTAATTACCAAGGCACAGTATGAAATACGGGGCCAGGACACCACAGTGTCAACCATTGACTCCCTTAACAGTATGCCAGTGAGGGTTATATAGTCCTTCAGGACTTTCAGTCACAAATTTACCCTGACCTATAGACCTTTTCTCTTCCATGGCCTGCTACAGAGCTCCCTGTGCCACCTTCTATGAATATTAGTCACAGACACTCTCAGAGACACAAAGACTCATGATCACAAGACACAGAGCCCCATGCCATAGGACCCAACAAAGGGCAAGCACACCTGCTTTATACCTGCTTTATACCTCTGTGTGGCTCTTCCATGTTGTGCAGGAATATAAAAGTTAGCACCTAGAAGGTACATGTATTATGATCACTGAAGTAAAAAGAAAAACAGTCCCACCACAGGTTCTTTCACCAGGAAACTGAGGCTGTTTTTTTGACAGCTACTTCTTTCTGTACAATTTCCACAGGCCATACTGGTCAGCACATTTTGGTCAGGAACTGTCTAGAGTAGAAGCAAACCCCCATAGCAAACCTCTACTGCTCCGGACAGTTCCTGACATGGACAGAGGTGGCAGCAGAGAGAACTGTGGTCAGACAGAAAATAAATTAAAAAAGAAAAGAACTTCCTCTGTAGTATACAGCAGCTGATGAGTACTAGGAGGATTAAGATTTTTAAATAGAAGTAATTTACAATGCTCAAAATATGAAAAAAATGGAACACGCTCACCTAACTTTATAACACCACAAACTGTGCAATTAGCCGTCTAACCACCTATACCCTAGGTGTTAGTGTATAATGTATAATAGAGGAAAAAGTGACGGTGCTCAAAGTTAAATGGATATTGTATCTCAATAATATATTTATGAAAAAATTACAATAATAATCTCATAACAATCACCTAAAATAGCTATCTGAAAAGCCACAGGGCCCTTGTGGCTTACTTCAAGCTGTATGGTAACGTATTTAAACATGACAAAACAGGATAAAATATACTGGGAACTGCTGCTGACATAAAATACAATGTTAGTGCTCTACTACTTATAACTTACGGGATATTAATACGGCATTGAGTCCCTAATAGTTCTTGCGCATAAAATATTGTAATTGTAATAATAGTCTCTTGTGCTTTTTGTAAGGTAATGTTCCAATGTCACTTATTCTGGCAAAGAACAAGACAATGCACTTGCTCCAGCAAGAGAGTAATTATTCAGCGTGTTTAGCAATAAAGTAGCAATGTTAAAATAATAAATAGTACGGCGGTGCTATGCACCTCTCACCTATCCCACCAATAGCAATGGGAGACGGGAGTGCCAATTACGGCAGTAAGTGTTACAGCTCCTGGAGTTGGCAGTGCAACTCTGATGTCACGGGCTGATCTAACCCGGCTCTGACCTTCTGCGGGTACGGCAGTGTGTTCTTGCAGCTCCTGGAGATGTCAGCGCAACTTCGATGTCACGGGCTGTAGCATGCCAGCTCTGACCTTCTGCGGGCTACGACAGTGTGTTCTTGCAGCTCCTGGAGATGTCAGCGCAACTTCGATGTCACGGGCTGTAGTATGCCAGCTCTGACCTTCTGCAGATCCGTGCAGGTGTTTGGTAGCTGTATGCTTGTCTGAATGAAGGTTTTGGACCTCTGCTCTGCGGCAGGTATGTATAACACCAGCATCCTCGTGTCTTTGGGCGCGAGGAGATCTTTAATTGACAGGGCACTATCTGTTAAGGGCAAGTAGCAGTATGCTAGGCAGCAGCAGACCTTGCTGGACAATGGTATATTCATGTATATATTGAAGCTGGACGCGTTTCAGGATCGCCAGAATCGGAGGTACGTTATAATACAAACTATCAGATTTCCAAGTATGTATAGGCACATCCTTACCGAAATTAAAAACGTCGTACTGGTTCATAGTAAAACCCGGGCATGGATTAAATGCCATCCTGGGTGTCAGCTACTATATTTTAGTATTTTAGGATAAACAGTACTCCGTATTTTGTCTTAGCTCTTTTAAGTATCTATCAGTTCAATTATACTTACAAAAATGGTAAAATAAATAAAGGATAAAATATATGTAGTAAATATATAGTAAATTTGAGTAGCCGTATTAGTCCAGTGATGCAAATCATAAAATGTTGCAGTATCTTGTAATACCTTTTTTATTGGACTAACACCATTTCGTAGAGACAAGCTTTCGGGATTCCTCCCTTTATTAAGTCCAAAGCAAAGATTTGCTTTGGACTTGATAAAGGGAGGAATCCCGAAAGCTTGTCTCTACAAAATGCTGTTAGTCCAATAAAAAAGGTATTACAAGATACTGCAACATTTTATGATTTGTATAAATATATAAAAATGTGAAAAGTATATGTTAGATGTGTCATGACCGTAAATTTAAAATGGAAGTATATATATATATATATATATATATATATATATATATATATATATATATTGTGGAACCTATTGGCCCACATTACAAAAAAGCTTTAATGGAATTGAGGAATTCTCCACACTTCCCTTGAAGGGGTATTCCAGGAAAAAACTTTTTTATATATATCAACATGCTCCAGAAAGTTAAACAGATTTAAAAATTACTTCTATTAAAAAATCTTAATCCTTTCAGTACTTATGAGCTTCTGAAGTTAAGGTTGTTCTTTTCTGTTTAAGTGCTCTCTGATGACACGTTTATCGGGAACCGCCCAGTTTAGAAGCATATGACCATAGCAAACCTCTTCTAAACTGGGCAGTTCCCGAGACACGTGTCATCAGAGAGCACTTAGACAGAAAAGAACAACCTTAACTTCAGAAGCTCATAAGTACTGAAAGGATTAAGATTTTTTAATAGAAGTAATTTACAAATCTGTTTAACTTTCTGGAGCCAGTTGATATATATATATATAAAAAAAAGTTTTTTCCTGGATAACCCCTTTAATGTCTTATAAAAGATTAAAGAGTACCTGTCATCAACTAAACTTTCCCTGATCCCCCTCCCCATCTGTCCCTTACTTTAACTACGCCTATCCCTGTGTTTATTGAGGTTTAAAATGCTGTGGAAATACCTTTTTTTTTTTTTATCCCTCTTCATTAGCTCAGGAGCACTGTCTTTCTGAGTGGTGGAAGGAGGCGGGTCCCGGCAGGCATGATGTCACATGAAGCCTGGCCGGGACTCTACTTCTGCCAGTCTTCATGTATGCTACTCTCCCTCTGCAGCTGTGTTTCCCAACCAGGGTACCTCCAGCTGTTGCAAAACTACAACTCCCAGCATGCCCAGACAGCCAACAGCTGTCCAGGCATGCTGGGAGTTATAGTTTTGCAACAGCTGGAGGCACCCTGGTTGGGAAACACTGCTCTGCAGTGTGCATACAGACTAAGTACAGGGGAGGGACGGCAGCCTCTGTCTCTTTCTCTCCTGTGTCTCTCTGCACTAAAAAGTCAATGCTGAGAACCAGGGGCGGTGGGAGCAATTACAGAGGCAGTAATTAAGATGAATGTCAGGCTGGGAGCGAGTCCTGAGCTGAGAGTACTGAACTTCCTGTGGAAGGACCAGTGCCCTTTCAGCATTAGTCCTAAAAGCTGTACACTTACTATGAAAAGCATAGGAAGCTGCCTGCAGACCAGGCATAGAAGAGAGACCCCTAGTGGGCAAAAGTATAAAATGAAAAAACTGGTATAAATATTAATATTTTTTTATGAAGATATATTGCAATATGTCTTCATTAATGATTATGAACAACATATTAAAAGTTTTTGTTGATGACAGGTACTCTTTAAGATATTTGAGGGATAAACTTGTAAAATCTAGTCTACATGGGACAAACGACTTGGAACTTGAAAACCAGGATCAACAACCACAGGTTCAGTATATGCAAACACCGGTTGGATCTCCCGTGTCCAAGCATTTTGCCGAGCTTGGCCACTTGGAGAAAGACCTACGCTTTATGGCTATTGATCATATACCAAACCCTGTGAAAGGGGGTGATAGATTAGCATCTTTGAAACGACATGAACTCTGGTGGATATACATGCTTAATACATTACGTCCCCATGGCCTCAATGCAGATTTTAATATTACATAGACATTTTTCATAGAGGTGGCTTACAAATACCCCTTGAGTCTCCCTTATTAGTTGATACTCTTATCTTTGCTGTGCATATGAAATGTGATATGCAAATATAATATTGTAATTTTAACAATATTTTCTTTATTTTTGAGATCTCTACACTCGAAGGAGGAGACATCACCTCCTCCAACATGTGCGGACTGTGATAAATTCCAAAATTGTGTTTGATATGTATTACATTTTTATAAAAAATATTTTGTGAAGAACTAAATAAAGTTACGCAGATGTATCATTGATGTGGTATTGTCTGGGTTGTGATTGGGTGGCTCGGTGTTGAGGGTTATATATACACATATTGCGAAGGCTATATACTCTATGAAATACCTTAGGGTAATTTCTCTTTTAAGTTTTTTCTACTATTTATTACATCTGTCTTGCTTGTTCCTACCTCTTTAGGAACTCTTTCACAGTTAATTTTACATTATATTTTTTATTCTTTATATATTTGTTCATTTATTTAATATTTTTTTCATTGTATTATATTTTCATATCTTTAGAATTTTTTGTTTTGTTTTGTTTTCATTTATGATTTTTATTTATTTTGAATTTTGCTGGGTTTGATGCCGAGGGCTAGCCCTGCTGATTAAGTGGGTGCACTTGGTTTATAGCCAAGGTGGGGTGACCTCAGTGGGGTGAGGGCTTAACGGTCCTGAACACAGGAGTTCCCCCTTTGACGGATAACTCCTTGGCTCAATTCGGGGTTAAGTTAGTTATTTGTCCCTGGCTGAACAAGGTGTAACCCTATTAACACTATATGAACATGTAATATGAATAAAAAACAAAAAAAAACAACGGCAAAATAGAAACAGCTTGTTATATTTAGCATTTTTTTTTATTTAATTTTTTTTCAATTTTTTCATTTATTTTTCATTTATTTTATAATTCTTTTTTCTCTTTCTATCTTTATTGCTTTTTCCTATCTCTTTAATCCTATATTTACTCTGTATTCGCTGTGCGTAGTATACCCCCCTCTCTGAGTCATCTGATCTTGCAATTCTGATGTGCCTCTCTTTTTTGTTGCAAGTTGCGTCTTTGTTTTAATTTTTTATGTGTGTACACTGGCTCGGAGCATGGATGGCCGCCTGCGATCGTGGTCTCGCGATCCCCGTGCACTGCCTCGCATTTAGCGTTGGTGGTTGCCAGGGTAGCGGATCACGTGAGCAGGCTGGTCACATGACTGCGAGCATGTATGCAGAAGTGTTCCTGGCCTGTTCACGTAGACGCACTAGATACTAGCCCACGCTTAGTGCACCATTGTGTGGAGCAGGTGGATGTCTCCGTCCTACTATGCAGTATGTACAAGTTTGAATATGTATATTATGCACACAGGTGTTTATGTTTGTATAATTATATGCAATTAGATATTGAGATGTATTTTCAAGCTGGATTTTAAAATTATTTACGATTCTTTGTGCACTTTATGCACAGTAGCACTTTATCCATATCTATGTACTATATTTTGTATAACTATGTAATGCACTATCCATATTTTGTATGATGTTTATTCAACTGACACTTTATGAATTGATTTGCACTGATTAATTATTTGGGGCATAAAAGCCCTTTGGAGTTTGTATATCACTCTGCTTGAAAATGGCTCCAGGAGGAGTTGAAACGTTGTAATGCTGACATGAGATATTAAATCACCTTATTTGTTGGAGTGCTGCGCCTGTCTCTGGTTCATATATATATATATATATATATATATATATATATATCCAAGTGTGAATAGAGCTGTAGAATGGCACTGCTAGTATCGGTACTTAATGGGTTAAATTAGCAAATCGATAGTATGGAGGGTGATACAATAATGGATTCACATATCAAGGGAGTCGGCGGAGGTGCTGGAAATAGATATAGAATAGACATATGTAACTAAGTGTAATAGTAGAATATAAAAAAGCTATCCGCACTCACCGCACAGTTTGCGACTCGAAGCTCCTGTTCAGGGACGCCGGCAGTTCAGGGCAGCATCTGATGCATAGCGCTCAGAAAAGAAGCCTCATTTCTGAGCGCTATGCAGCAGATGCTGCCCTGAACTGCCGGCGTCCCTGAACAGGAGCTTCAAGTTGCAAACTGTGCGGTGAGTACGGATAGCTTTTTAATATTCTACTATTACACTTCCGGTCCATCAGAGCGCTGGTAAGACAACCTGCCCCTGATGGACCATCAGACCGGGCCCAAACTCCTGCTCAGCTGTCCAGAAAACTAAAGTGTTCCAAATTCGATTTTAGACCTCTCGGCATTAATGACTCCAATTCAAAAATTAATTCTGGATTCTGCTCTAGACATTCTATTTATATAGTTTCCTCCACACCAGTCAGGTTTGACTGACATGATTGCTTAATATCTCAACTGTTTGGGTTGCTGTTGTGAAAATTTCTGAAGTGGGTGTCTCTGAAGGGGTGTTTATCGTTTTTCTTTTTAATATTATACCTATGCTCAAGGATACCTGTTTTTAGTGCATGTGAAGTTCTGCCTATATATTGTTTATGGCAAGGACACTTTATAATGTAAATCACTCCTTTGCTCATTCAGTTCAGGAATTCTTTAACCCCTTAAGGACCGGAGGTTTTTCCGTTTTTGCATTTTCGTTTTTTGCTCCTTGCCTTTAAAAAATCATAACTCTTTCAAATTTACACCTAAAAATCCATATGATGGCTTATTTTTTGCGCCACCAATTCTACTTTGTAATGACGTCAGTCATTTTGCCCAAAAATCTATGGTGAAGCGGGAAAAAAAATCATTGTGCGACAAAATTTAAAAAAAAAACGCTGTTTTGTAACTTTTGGGGGCTTCCGTTTCTACGTAGTACATTTTTCGGTAAAAATGACACCTGATATGTATTCTGTAGGTCCATACGATTAAAATGATACCCTACTTATATAGATTTGATTTTGTCGGACTTCTGGAAAAAATCATAACTACATGCAGGAAAATTAATACGTTTAAAATTGTCATCTTCTGACCCCTATAACTTTTTTATTTTTCCGTGTATGGGGCGGTATGAGGGCTCATTTTTTGCGCCGTGATCTGAAGTTTTTAACGGTACCATTTTTGCATTGATAGGACTTATTGATCGCTTTTTATTCATTTTTTCATGATATAAAAAGTGACCAAAAATGCACTATTTTGGACTTTGGAATTTTTTTGCGCGCACGCCATTGACCGTGCGGTTTAATTAACGATATATTTTTATAATTCGGACATTTCCGCACGCGGCGATACCATTTATGTTTATTTTTATTTTTATTTACACTGTGTTTTTTCTTTTATGGGAAAAGGGGGGTGATTCAAACTTTTAATAGGGAAGGGGTTAAATGATGTTTATTCACTTTTTTTTTGCACTTTTTTTTTGCAGTGTTATAGGTCCCATAGGGACCTATAACACTGCACACACTGATCTTTTACATTGATCACTGGTTTCTCATAAGAAACCAGTGATCGATGATTCTGCCGCATGACTGCTCATGCCTGGATCTCAGGCACTGAGCAGTCATTCGGCGATCGGACAGCGAGGAGGCAGGTAGGGGCCCTCCCGCTGTCCTGTCAGCTGTTCGGGATGCCGCGATTTCACCGCGGCTATCCCGAACAGCCCACTGAGCTAGCCGGCATGCTTTCGGTTTCACTTTAGACGCGGCGTTCAACTTTGAACGCCGCGTCTAAAGGGTTAATAGCGCGCGGCACAGCGATCAATGCCGCGCGCTATTAGCCACGGGTCCCGGCCGTTGTTAGAGGCCGGGCCCGAACCGCTATGACGCGGGGCCACGCCGTGGCCCCGCGTTATAGATCGGGAGTGGACACATGACGTTCCAGTACGTCATGTGTCCTTAAGGGGTTAAAGGGGTATTCCCTGGAAAACTTTTTTTTTTTTTTTTTTAATCAACTGGTGCCAGAAAGTTAAACAGATTTGTAAATTACTCCTATTAAAAAATCTTAATACTTCCAGTACTTTTTAGGGGCTATATACTACAGAGGAAATGCTTTTCTTTTTGGATTTCTCTGATGTCACGACCACAGTGCTCTCTGCTGACCTCTGCTGTCCATTTTTGGAACTGTCCAGAGCAGGAGAAAATCCCCGTAGCAAACATATGCTGATCTGGACAGTTCCTAAAATGGTCAGCAGAGGTCAGCAGAGATCACTGTGGTTGCGACATCAGAGAAATCCAAAAAGAAAAGCATTTCCTCTATAGTATACAGCCCATAAAATGTATTTGAAGGATTAAGATTTTATTTAATAGAAGTAATTTCCAAATCTGTTTAACTTTCTGGCACCAGTTGATTTAAAAAAAAAAAAGTTTTCCACGGGAGTACCCCTTTAATCTCAAACTCATAATCATTATTAGTACTAATAATCTTAGTAGTCTTTTTGGGAAAATTAGTTGCCTTGCAGTTTGGGCATTGCCCACACCTTAAAAAAGCCATTAATATCTAATACCGTTGCATCTCTGCTTTTCATCTTTGAGTTCTGTCATATGGTAGGAGCAATTTTTATTGCCAAATTAGGGGCCTTAGTATAAATAATGGGTGTTTTTTCTGGTAACAGATCCCCCAACACTTTATCCTGGCGTAATAACGGCCAATGTCTTTTGATTACTCCCTATATTTTTCTATGTTGTGTGTTAAAAGGGATAATCCCTTTTGGTACATCAGAGTTTAATGTATTGGCTGTGGTAGTTGTGGGTTCAAAAAATGACATTCTATCCAATTTTTCAAACTTTATCTAGTGAGATTTGGAGGTTATTTAATAGGTATTTTTTTTCCCCAAAACTGTTTTGTAAGTGTTTAGACTTCTTTTTCGAACTGTTCGGGTATGGTACAGTTACATTTAATCCGGCTGTATTGGCTAGTGGTAACATTGGGCAACCATTGGTGAAGATGGCAACTAGTATGTAAGATAAAACCGTTCTTGGCTACTGGTTTTAGAAAAGTGCTGCAAATTAATTTATGTTCAGTTGATTTAATAAGTAAATAAAAAAATTCAACCGAAGTGGTACTGATGTGAGGTGTAGAATTTACATTAAAATCATTCACGTTCAACATGATTAAAAACTGACCTAGATGTTCTTTAGTCCCTCTCCAGATAAAAAATTTGTCATCTATATATTGATGCCAGGACACCAGGTTGCTGCCTAGTAGTGTTGAGCGGCATAGGCCATATTCGAATTCGGGATATTTTGCGAATATATGGACGAATATTCGTCATATATTCGCTAAATTTGCATATTCGTAATATTCACGTTTTATTTTCGCTTATGCGAAAATTCGCATACGCGAAACTTTGCATATTCGAAAATTAGCATATGCGACAATTAGCATAAGTGAAAATTTGCACATGCGGAAATTAGCATATGCGCAGATTAGCATTAGCAAAAATATGCATATGCAAATTTCCGCATTTACGAAAATTTGTACGCCAGTCTCACACAGTAGTATTAGAGCCTTCTTTAGACCACACAAGCTGGAAGCAGAGAGGGATGATCACTGTGATGTGTACTGTGACAAAAAAAATATATGAATATTCGTAATTGCGAACATATAGTGCTATATTCGCGAATATGCGATATTCGCGAATAAAATTCGTATTGCGAATATTCGCGAGCAACACTACTGCCTAGTAGGGGTAGGATGGTAGTTTCTTCCCAGTCTGCCATGAACAAGTTGGCATAACTGGGCACGAACCTGGTGCCCATGGCTGTGCCATTAATTTGGAGATAAAAATCTGTCCCAAATAAAAAATAATTGTGTGATAAAATAAATTCGATCCCTTCTAAAATAAATAAAATGTTATCCATATGTAAGTCCATTTTGATAGTCAAAATATGTGTTATTGCATCTATCCCCTGTTTATGATTTATAATTGTGTATAATGAGCTCATGCCCAATAGCCAATTAGGATTCCATGGGGTAGATTCAACAATTGTATTATATGGGTTGTATCTCGAAGGTAATAGGGTGTGAGCTTGACATACGGTTGTAAAAAAAAGTCTATGTATTGCGACAGGTTAGCTGTTGGAGAACCAATACCTGATACGATCAGCCTACCAGGAGGATCTCTGGCGTCTTTATGAATTTTGGGTATATTATAAAACATAGGTGTTCTTTTTTGGGTCCCCAAAATCAAATCATACTCTAATTTTCCAAAGCTTTGGTGCACATATTTTCAAGTTGTTTGGTATAATCAATACTCGGATCCGCTTTAAGTTAATATATGTATTTGTATCATCTAATTGTTTTGTACATTCAGATTCGTATTTATTGGTAAAAATAACAATGCCACCTCCTTTGTCTGGCGGTTTGATCGTTATTGATAAATCCTGTTGAAGTTGTTTTGATTTCTTTAATTTCACCCGGAGTTAAATTACCCCACCCGTTTTTTTTGTGTTTTAATGTCTCTAATCTCTTTTTCTGCCACTTTTTTAAAAGCCATCATGTCTCCACTAATCTCCTGTTTTGGATAAAATTGCGATAACATTTTTAGATCTGTATTTTTAAAATTGGAAGTCATTGATATAGGATGTCTAGTGGGATACATTGAATTATTCACACAAAATTTTTTTAGGCACAATTTACGAATATATTTTTCAAAGCCAATGTAGGTACTAAATTTATCTATAGATTGGCTCGGGGCAAATTTGAGACCCTAATTCAAAAGGTCTGTCTGCTTTTTTGTTAGAGGTTTAGATCTTAAAGGGGTTATCCAGGAAAAAACTTTTTTTTATATATCAACTGGCTCCAGAAAGTTAAACAGATTTGTAAATTACTCCTATTATAAATCTTAATCCTTTCAGTACTTATGAGCTTCTGAAGTTAAGGTTGTTCTTTTAAGTGCTCTCTGACTGCACGTGTCTCCGGAACCGCCCAGTTTAGAAGAGGTTTGCTATGGGGATTTGCTTCTAAACTGGGCGGTTCCTGAGACACGTGTCATCAGAGAGCACTTAGACAGAAAAGAACAACCTTAACTTCAGAAGCTCATAAGTACTGAAATATTACGATTTTTTAATAGAAGTAATTTACAAATCTCAATATGAATTTGAGTAGAATACAGACATAGCGCACATCTACAATCTTGTATAATGATCTGGTTGCTTCTCAGCACAATATCAAAAACCAACAGGTTGTTAGTATACATTTTTGATCAAAAAGTACAAGCCCACTCGCCACGTCAAGGCCACCTATTCAGAGTGGGTCCCTAACGTCCCTAGCATAAAATGGCGTAGCACCGGGCAGCGACCACCACCGCCGCGACACAGATGCCCATGGGGGGGGGAGCGATCCACTGGCAGAGCGGCCCCAATGCCTCTCAAACCAGTCTATGGGCCGCACCCGCCCGCAGACACAGCGGCACGGCAGCAACGGACGCCGCCCCGCACCACACCAGTGTGAACAAGGTGTAAAGGCTCACTTACCTTGCTCTCCCAGTCAGACTGGGAGGCTGCTAGGAGTGAAATGGCCCTAGTGTGGCTAAATACCACCTATATAGGTTTGGGCTGAGGGGGTGGGGAAGAGTGCAGCACATGTAAAAAAAAAAAAAAAAAAAAGGATAGAAATCACAATATGAATTCGAGTAGAATACAGACATAGCGCACATCTACAATCTTGTATAATGATCTGGTTGCTTCTCAGCACAATATCAAAAACTAACAGGTTGTTAGTATACATTTTTGATCAAAAAGTACAAGCCCACTCGCCACGTCAAGGCCACCTATTCAGAGTGGGTCCCTAACGTCCCTAGCATAAAATGGCGTAGCACCGGGCAGCGACCATCACCGCCGCGACACAGATGCCCACGGGGGGGGGGGGGGGAGCAACCCACTGGCAGAGCGGCCCCAATGCCTCTCAAACCAGTCTATGGGCCGCACCTGCCCGCAGACACAGCGCCATGGCAGCAACGGACGCCGCCCCGCACCACACCAGTGTGAACAAGGTGTAAAGGCTCACTTACCTTGCTCTCCCAGTCAGACTGGGAGGCTGCTAGGAGTGAAATGGCCCTAGTGTGGCTAATTACCACCTATATAGGTTTGGGCTGAGGGGGTGGGGAAGAGTGCAGCACATGTTCAAAAAAAAAAAAAAAAGAAAGGATAGAAATCACAATATGAATTCGAGTAGAATACAGACATAGCGCACATCTACAATCTTGTATAATGATCTGGTTGCTTCTCAGCACAATATCAAAAACTAACAGGTTGTTAGTATACATTTTTGATCAAAAAGTACAAGCCCACTCGCCACGTCAAGGCCACCTATTCAGAGTGGGTCCCTAACGTCCCTAGCATAAAATGTCGTAGTACCGGGCGGCGACCACCACCGCCGCGACACAGATGCCCACGGGTTGGGAGCGACCCACAGGCAGAGCGGCCCCAATGCCTCTCAAACCAGTCTATGGGCTGCACCCGCCCGCAGACACAGCGTCACGGCAGCAACGGACGCCGCCCCGCACCACACCAATGTGAACAAGGTGTAAAGGCTCACTTACTTGCTCTCCCAGTCAGACTGGGAGGCTGCTAGGAGTGAAATGGCCCTAGTGTGGCTAATTACCACCTATATAGGTTTGGGCTGAGGGGGGGGGGGGGGGGGAAGAGTGCAGCATATGTTCAAAAAATAAAAATAAAAGAAAGGATAGAAATCACAATATGAATTCGAGTAGAATACAGACATAGCGCACATCTACAATCTTGTATAATGATCTGGTTGCTTCTCAGCACAATATCAAAAACTAACAGGTTGTTAGTATACATTTTTGATCAAAAAGTACAAGCCCACTCGCCACGTCAAGGCCACCTATTCAGAGTGGGTCCCTAACGTCCCTAGCATAAAATGGCGTAGCACCGGGCGGCGACCACCACCGCCGCGACACAGATGCCCACGGGGGGGGGGGGGGGTTAGCGACCCACTGGCAGAGCGGCCCCAATGCCTCTCAAACCAGACTATGGGCCGCACCCGCCCGCAGACACAGCGCCACGGCAGCAACGGACGCCGCCCGGCACCACACCAGTGTGAACAAGGTGTAAAGGCTCACTTACCTTGCTCTCCCAGCCAGACTGGGAGGCTGCTAGGAGTGAAATGGCCCTAGTGTGGCTAATTACCACCTATATAGGTTTGGGCTGAGGGGGTGGGGAAGAGTGCAGCACATGTTCAAAAATAAAAAAGAAAGGATAGAAATCACAATATGAATTCGAGTAGAATACAGACATAGCGCACATCTACAATCTTGTATAATGATCTGGTTGCTTCTCAGCTCAATATCAAAAACTAACAGGTTGTTAGTATACATTTTTGATCAAAAAGTACAAGCCCACTCGCCACTTCAAGGCCACCTATTCAGAGTGGGTCCCTAACGTCCCTAGCATAAAATGGCGTAGCACCGGGCGGCGACAGCCACCGCCGCGACACAGATGCCCACGGGGGGGGGGGGGGGGGAGCGACCCACTGGCAGAGCGGCCCCAATGCCTCTCAAACCAGTCTATGGGCCGCACCCGCCTGCAGACACAGCGCCACGGCAGCAACGGACGCCGCCCCGCACCACACCAGTGTGAACAAGGTGTAAAGGCTCACTCACCTTGCTCTCCCAGTCAGACTGGGAGGCTGCTAGGAGTGAAATGGCCCTAGTGTGGCTAATTACCACCTATATAGGTTTGGGCTGAGGGGGTGGGGAAGACTGGACGGGTGCGGCCCATAGACTGGTTTGAGAGGCATTGGGGCCGCTCTGCCAGTGGGTCGCTCCCCCCCCCCCCCCCCCGTGGGCACCTGTGTCGCGGCGGTGGTGGTTGCCGCCCGGTGCTACGCCATTTTATGCTAGGGACGTTAGGGACCCACTCTGAATAGGTGGCCTTGACGTGGCGAGTGGGCTTGTACTTTTTGATCAAAAATGTATACTAACAACCTGTTAGTTTTTGATATTGTGCTGAGAAGCAATTAGATCATTATACAAGATTGTAGATGTGCGTCATGTCTGTATTCTACTCGAATTCATGTTGTGATTTCTATCCTTTCTTTTTTTTTTTTTTTTTTTTTATTTGAACATGTGCTGCACTCTTCCCCACCCCCTCAGCCCAAACCTTTATAGGTGGTAATTAGCCACACTAGGGCCATTTCACTCCTAGCAGCCTCCCAGTCTTACTGGGAGAGCAAGGTAAGTGAGCCATTACACCTTGTTCACACTGGTGTGGTGCGGGGCGGCGTCCGTTGCTGCCGTGGTGCTGTGTCTGCGGGCGGGTGCGGCCCATAGACTGGTTTGAGAGGCATTGGGGCCGCTCTGCCAGTGGGTCGCCCACGTGGGCACCTGTGTCGCGGCGGTGGTGGTTGCCGCCCGGTGCTACGCCATTTTATGCTAGGGACGTTAGGGACCCACTCTGAATAGGTGGCCTTCACGTGGCGAGTGGGCTTGTACTTTTTGATCAAAAATGTATACTAACAACCTGTTAGTTTTTGATTTTGTGCTGAGAAGCAGTTAGATCATTATACAAGATTGTAGATGTGTGCCATGTCTGTATTCTACTCGAATTAATTTACAAATCTGTTTAACTTTCTGGAGCCAGTTGATATATAAAAAAAAGTTTTTTCCTGGATAACCCCTTTAAATTAAAAACTAGATTTTCCGATTTTATGCTTTGTTTATCTTGGTTTTTGGTTGTTCTGTGATTTCTATTGTGTCTGCCACCTCGGCGTACTCTCTTTTTCTGGAATAGGTCTCTTTGTTAGGCGTTGCTAATAGTGATAGTGTCTGTGGGGTTGGGTGTATTTGTGCTGCTGTTTCTATCTGGGGTCTTTGAGGAGGTGGTTGTGAAAACATGGTTTTGTGTTTGCTCAGTGGTGTTCCATTGTATTTGGTCTGATGGGTGGTTGATCTGTGTGGATAACGATTGGGCTGGAATCGGTTGTGATAGTGAGTATGGTTGTAGTTTTGGTAATTGGGAGGAGTGTGGTGGCTGGATTGTGATTGATATTGTCTGTTGGGTGGTTATTTGCGGGATGGTGAATGTGTGCGTTTGGAGTGATGAGTTGTATGGTTTGGTGTATAGTGTTGATCATAATTTTGGTGTGGGTGGTCATGGTGTTGTGTGGTTCATGGCTCTAAAAAATTCTCCTCTGAAAGGGTAGAACATGTATTGGATACTGGAATATTGTATTGAACAGCGTTATTTGTATCATTGGTCATTCGTGTTGTTTTGGTGATGTTCCATAATTTTTTTTTGTTTTACATGAAATAATATCTTGTTCGACACTATATCGTTTTTTACATAGACAGTCTTGGAACCTCAAGTATTCTGTTGTTTTGTCCAGGGACTCCAGTGTAGTACTCTGCAAGCATTTCTTGTCTACGTTCTATAACTAATTTTGTAAATCCAACTGAAACTTCTTTCAAGTAGTCATCCCATTTTTGTCAAAATTTTGTGTTTTCTAAATCGTTAGCAGGTACTCTATATACTGATAATCCTTTAGGGATATTATGTATCTCTATTAAGTGGGATAGGCTTTTTATTTCCCACTGTTGTTAAAAATTTTTAAATTAGCATATATTCTAATTCTCTAAATGTATCTGACAAAGATTTGGATGTTTGTGTAGATGTGATGTTACTTGATGTTACATTATAGAGGTACTCCACTGGAAAATATTTTCTCTTAGATCAAATGGTGTCTGAAAGTTAACCCCTTAACCTCTTAAGGACCCAGGGCATATGGATACGCCCTCACACCCTGGGCCTTAAGGACCCAGGGCGTATCCATACGCCTTAGTGTTTTCCGGTCTTTGCCGCTCGCCGGGCGGAGATCGGAACGGCATGCCTACTGATATCTTTCAGTAGGCATTCAGTGCAAATGCCTAGGGGGGTCCTGGGACCCCCGCATGTCAGCGATCGGCGCAGATCGCAGACGAATTCACGTCCGCGATCTGCGACGATTCCGGTTATTCGGGTCACTTGTGACCCGATGACCCGGAAAAGGAAGGTGATCAGCGGTGTACGATACACCGCCAATCACCTCCAGTTGCTGGGGAGCGGTGACAATACTGTCACCGCCCCAGCAACGCTGCTATTGGCCGGCGATAATAGGTCCCCAAGGGTCCGCCGTCACCTGATCCGTGTGACTTCGGGCCCTATTAGAGGTTCATGGCGCTGCGTGTGCCACCACTTATTTTTTTTTATGGCCACAGCTTTTTTTCTTTTTCTGTTACAGTTACACCAAGCACCACATACTACATACTTCCCTACCCCCCCCCCCGCACACACCCCCTCCCCCCGCCACAGTCCCACCCCCGCCACCATAGAAAAAAGGCGATGGCCCGCCGGGCATTTTCGGCAGCGGAGGCTTACGCTTTTTTAGCCTCCGACTCCGAATCTGCCAGTGAGGACATGAAGATCCTACATTTTTGTGTTCTTCATCGCCCTCCTCATCATCTAGTAGGGATGATGAATCCACTGGAGACGCCGCCAGGTGAGGCCACGCACCCCCCATGAGAGTGACCCAGTGGCCGACACTAGTACGGGTGGCAATGCCGCTCGTAATAGGAGTCCGGCTCCCCAGACAAGTGCACTGGAGCCCCCTTCCGATGACCCTGTCTGGAGCCCCCCAGAGGGTTATCAGCCACGAATTCCTGAGTATGTTGGCGACTCAGGAATCCGGATTGACACGGCTGGCTTCACTGATCTGGACTTTTTAAAGTTTTTTTTCAATGACAGCCTGGTCAATCACATGGTGGAGCAAACGAACTTGTATGCCCAGCAGTTCATTGCCCACCACCCTGATTCGTTTTTGGCCAGGTCCAATGAATGGCGCGCCATTGATGCAGCGGAAATGAGGACATTTTGGGGCCTCATGCTGCATATGGGCCTTGACAAAAAACCAAGTGTCCGTCATTACTGGAGCGGGGACGTCCTCTATCAGACCCCGTTTTACAGTATGGCGATGACACGGAAGCGGTACGAGGCGATTCGGAAATGCCTGCATTATGCAGATAATGAGGCATGTCCGCCCCGAGGTGATCCCGCCTATGACCGGCTTTACAAAGTGAGGCCGGTCATCGATCACTTTGGGGCCAAATTTTTGGAGGCCTACGTACCGCTCAGGGACCTCTCGGTAGATGAGTCTCTCATCAGTTTTAAGGGGAGACTCAGCTTCCGCCAGTATATTCCCTCGAAGCGGGCACGGTATGGCGTGAAGCTCTATAAACTTTGCGAGAGTACCTCCGGGTACACTTGCAAGTTTAGAGTATATGAGGGACGAGATTTCCGTATTGAACCCCCAGAATGTCCCCCCACTCTGGGTGTTAGCGGGAAAATCGTTTGGGACCTTATGCACCCATTGCTGGATAAGGGTTTCCACGTATACGTGGATAACTTTTATACCAGCATTCCTCTGTTCAAATCCCTTTCCGCCAGATCCACGTCCGCTTGTGGGACCGTGCGGAAGAACCAGAGAGACCTCCCTCTAAATTTTGTTAAGACGCCTATTCCCAAGGGTGAGTCCCGTGCCCTAACCCATGATAACCTGTTGTTGGTCAGGTATAAGGATAAGAGGGATGTCCTTATACTCACCACTATTCATGGGAACGGCAGCACCCCTGTCCCTGTGCGAGGTACCGTGGGACCGGTCCTCAAGCCCGATTGTATTCTGGACTACAATCGGTATATGGGGGGAGTTGATCTCTCAGATCAAGTCCTCAAGCCATACAACGCCATGCGAAAAACACGGACATGGTACAAAAAAGTTGCGGTCTACTTGGTACAGGTTGCCATGTACAACGCTTTTGTACTATCCCAGTACGCTGGCAACACAGGGACATTCCTCCAGTACCAATAAGAAGTCCTAAGGTTCCTGATCTTTGCTGACCGGGAAAGAGAAGGCCGGACTTCCAAAGGGTCTGGAGTTATAGGCGCCAGGATCGTCCCTGGCCAGCACTTTCCAGGTGTGATCCCCCCCCACTGGAAAGATGGGACGATCCCAGAAAAAATGCAGAGTGTGTCGCAGGAAGGGGAGACGGAAGGACACCACGTATCAGTGGGACACTTGCCCAGATAATCCGGGCCTCTGCATAGGCTGCTTTAGGTAGTATCACACTTCCATGGAGCACAAATTTACCCTTTTCATTTTAATTTTCCATAATTTGACCAATGTACCAAGTCCAGAGTACATTCAAAATTGTTAACCCCATAAATCACTAAATTGCCCAAAAAATCAGAAAAAAAACCTGATAAGACCTCTGGGGGTGTTTTTTCAGAAATGGGTCATAGGTCACTGAGTCACTATCATCGGGGACTTTTTATGTTGCCTCAAATGCGTAGCGTTCTCTCTCCACCTGAGCGGGTGCGCATTTGAGGCAACAGGTTAGGGACGGCCACACACATCACATTCCCAGAATGATGATTCAGAGCATAGGGTTTGGGGCGGGTATATTTTTTTTTTAGTTTTGGATATGCTCTGGGTCATCATTCTGGGAACATATCCTGTTTTATTATTTTATGATTTATAGTTTTCTGTCCCACTGTACCCCATATTACGGGCCTCTGTACCCCATCTGTCTACCCCAGTTACGGCCCGTTGTCCCCCATAGTGTTCCCCTATTTTAGGGCTCAGTGCTCCTCCCATTAACGCTCCTTGAGGGGGGGTCCCACATCCTGGCTGCTATAATAAGCTCAAGGCCCCTGACTGACCTCCCACTCCAAGACCTGGTGTGCACCCACGGAGCGAAAATCATCAAAAATTAAGGTATGTCCTTACTCCAAAAAAATGTATTTACAAACTTTGGGGGGTCTTTTCTGCTATTAACCCTTGTAAAAATGTAAAATTTTGGGGAAAACCCACATTTTAGTGAAATTTTTTTTTTTTTTTTTTACATATGCAAAAGTCGTGAAACCCCTATGGGGTATTAAGGCTTACTTTACCCCTTGTTACGTTCCTCAAGGGGTCTAGTTTCCAAAATAGTATGCCATGTGGGATTTTTTTTGCTGTCCTGGCACCATAGGGGCTTCCTAAAAGGCGACATGTCCCCCCCATTTCAGCAAAGTTTGCAAATGTGACTCCTTCTCTTCTGAGCATTGTAGCGCCCCTGCAGTACACTTCAGGTCCACTTATGGGGTACCTCCATACTCAGAAGAGATGGGGTTACAAATTTTGGGGGGTCTTTTCTGCTATTAACCCTTGCAAAAATGTGAAATTTGGGGGGAAACACACATTTTAGTGAAAAATTATTTTTTTTTGTTTACATATGCAAAAGTCGTGAAACCCCTGTGGGGTATTAAGGCTCACTTTATTCCTTGTTATGTTCTTCAAGAGGTCTAGTTTCCAAAATGGTATGCCATGTGTTTTTTTTTTTGCTGTCCTGGCACCATAGGGGCTTCCTAAATGCGACATGCCCCCCGAGCAAAATTTGCTCTCAAAAAGCCAAATATTACTCCTTCTCTTCTGAGCATTGTAGTTTGCCCGTAGTGCACTTCAGGTCCACTTATGGGGTACCTCCATACTCAGAAGAGATGGGGTTACACATTTTGGGTGGTCTTTTCTGCTATTAACCCTTGAAAAAATGTGAAATTTGGGGGGAAACACACATTTTAGTGAAAAAAAAAAGTAATTCTTTTACATATGCAAAAGTCGGAAAACCCCTGTGGGGTATTAAGGCTCACTTAATTCCTTGTTACGTTCCTCAAGGGGTCTAGTTTCCAAAATGGTATGCCATGTGTTTTTTTTTTTTTTATGTCCTGGCACCATAGGGGCTTCCTAAATGCGACATGCCCCCCCGAGCAAAATTTGCTCTCAAAAAGCCAAATATTACTCCTTCTCTTCTGAGCATTGTAGTTCGCCCATAGTGCACTTCAGGTCCACTTATGGGGTACCTCCATACTCGGAAAAGATGGGGTTACAAATTCTGGGGGTCTTTTCTGCTATTAACCCTTGCAAAAATGTGAAATTTGGGGGGGAAACACACATTTTAGTAAAAAAAATTTTTTTTACATATGCAAAAGTCGTGAAACCCGTGTGGGGTATTAAGGCTCACTTAATTCCTTGTTACGTTCCTCAAGGGATCTAGTTTCCAAAATGGTATGCCATGTGGGTTTTTCTTGCTGTCCTGGCACCATAGAGGCTTCCTAAATGCGACATGCCCCCCGAGCAAAATTTGCTCTCAAAAAGCCAAATATTACTCCTTCTCTTCTGAGCATTGTAGTTAGCCCGTAGTGCACTTCAAGTTAACTTATGGGGTACCACCATACTCAGAAGAGATGGGGTTACAAATTTTGGGGGGTCTTTTCTGCTATTAACCCTTGCAAAAATGTGAAATTTGAGGGGAAACACACATTTTAGTGGATTTTTTTTTTTTTTTTTACATATGCTAAAGTTGTAAAACACCTGTGGGGTATTAAGGCTCACTTAATTCCTTGTTACGTTCCTCAAGGGGTCTAGTTTCCAAAATGGTATGGCATGTGGGGGGTTTTAGCTGTTCTGGCACCATAGGGGCTTCCTAAATGCAACATGCCCCCCAAATACCATTTCAGAAAAACGTACTCTCCAAAATCCCCTTGTCGCTCCTTCGCTTCTGAGCCCTCTACTGCGCCCGCCGAACAATTTACATACACATATGAGGTATGTGCTTACCCGAGAGAAATTGGGCTACAAATATAAGTATACATTTTCTCCTTTTACCCCTTGTAAAAATTTAAAAATTGGGTCTACAAGAACATGCAAGTGTAAAAAATGAAGATTGTGAATTTTCTCCTTCACTTTGCTGCTATTCCTGGGAAACACCTAAAGGGTTAAAATGCTGACTGAATGTCATTTTGAATACTTTGGGGGTGCAATTTTTATAATGGGGTCATTTGTGGGGTATTTCTAATATGAAGACCCTTCAAATCCACTTCAAACCTGAACTGGTCCCTGAAATTTGGAATATCCATTTTCCTTACAAGCAGAGAGCTTCAAAATTAGAAAAATGCAAAATTTTCAAATTTTTCATCAAATTTGGGGATTTTTCACCATGAAAGGATGCAAGTTACCACAAAATGTTACCACTATGTTAAAGTAGAATATGTCACGAAAAAACTATCTCGGAATCAGAATGATAACTAAAAGCATTCCAGAGTTATTAATGTTTAAAGTGACAGTGGTCAGATGTTCAAAAAATGGCCAGGTCCTAAGGTGTAAAATGGCCAGGTACTTAAGAGGTTAAAGGGGTACTCCGGTGCTTACACATCTTATCCCCTATCCAAAGGATAGGAGATAAGATGCCTGATTGCGGGAGTCCCACAGCTGGGGACGCCCGGGATCATGCACGCGGCACCCTGTTTGTAATCAGTCCCTGGAGCGTGTTCGCTCCGGGTCTGATTACGGTCGACCGCACGGCCGGCGGCGTGCGATGTCACACCTCCGCCCCCGTGTGACGTCACACTCCGCCCCTCAATGCAAGCTTACGGGAGGGGGCGTGATAGCTATCACGCCCCCTCTCGTAGGCTTGCATTGAGGGGCGGAGAGCGACGTCACAAGGGGGCGGAGGCGTGATGTCACATGCCGCCGGCCCTGCGGTCGCCGGTAATCAGTCCTGGAGCGAACACACTCCGGGGACTGATTACAAACGGGGTGCCCCGTGCATGATCCCGGGCGTCCCCAGCTGCGGAACTCCCATGATCAGGCATCTTATCCCCTATCCTTTGGATAGGGGATAAGATGTGTAAGCACCGGAGTACCCCTTTAAGGATGCAGGGTTTTTCCGTTTTTCCATTTTCATTTTTTCCTCATCACCTTCTAAAAATCATAACGCTTTAAATTTTGCACATAAAATTCCATATGATGGCTTATTTTTTGAGCCAACAATTCTACTTTGCAGTGACATTAGTAATTTTACCCAAAAAATCCATGGCGAAATGGAAAAAAAATTCATTGTGCGACAAAGTTGAAGAAAAAAACATTTTGTAAATTTTGGTAAAAATAACACCTTATCATTATTCTGTAGGTCCATACGATTAAAATGATACCCTACTTATATAGGTTGGATATTGTCGTACTTCGGAAAAAAATCATAACTACATGCAGGAAAATGTATATGTTAAAAATTCTCATCTTCTAACCCCTATAACTTTTTTATTTTTCTGCACACGGGCCAGTATGAGGACTAATTTTTTGTGCCATGTTCTGAAGTTTTTAGCGGTACCATTTTTGTATTGATCAGACTTTTTGATCGCTTTTTATAAATTTTTTCATGATATAAAAAGTGACGTTGGAACTTCTTTGCCCGTACGCCATTGACCGTGAGATTTAATTAACAATATATTTTTATAGTTTGGACATTTCCACACGCGGCGATACCACATATGTTTATTTTTATTTTTATTTACACAGCTTTTTTTTTTATGGGAAAAGGGGGGTGATTCAAACTTTTATTAGGGAAGGGATTAAATGATCTTTGTTAACTTTTTTTTCACATGTTTTTTTTGCAGTGCTATGGCTCCCATAGGGACATTGGGACATTGTGATTTTATGGCGATGTCCCGATCTGCCTGACTGAGCTGCCGGGAAGCGTTTACTTTCACTTTCAGACGCGGCGGTCAACTTTGATTGCCACGTCTGAAGGGTTAATAGCGTGAGGCCCAACGATCGGAGCCGCACGCTGTTAGCCCAGGGTCACAGCTATGAATAGCAGCCGGCACCCCGTTTTAAACACCGGGACCGGGGGTAGAGCGTACAGGTACGCCCTATATCCTTAAGAAGTTAAACATATTTGTAAATTACTTCTATTAAAAAATCTTAATCCTTCCAGTACTTATCAGCTGCTGAATGCTCCAGAGGAAGTTCTTTTCTTTTTGAATTTCCTTTCTGTCTGACCACATTTCTCTCTGCTGACACCTCTTTCCATGTAAGGAACTGTCCAGAACAATAGAAGTATGCTATGGGGATTTGCTCCTACTCTGGACAGTTCCTAAAATAGACAGAGGTGTCAGCAGAAAGCACTGTGGTCAGGCAGAAAGGAAATTCTAAAAGAAAATAACTTCCTCTGTAGTATACAGCAGCTGATAACTACTGGAAGGATTAAGATTTTTAAATAGAAGTAATTTACAAATCTGTTTAACTTTTTGGCACCAGCTGCTTTAAAAAAAAAGTTTTCCAGTGGAGTACCCCTTTAAGTAAATATATAATTAATTCTGAAATATATTTAGTACATTTATTTCGAGAAAAGCATTGTTATTGTAGTACCAAATATGGGAGTGTTTATTGTCGTTTTATAACTTTTGTAATGCTAATTCAAAAGAGATGACACACACTTGTAAAGCCCAGCACTTCCTGGTCTCTTTTGAGAAAACAGTACTTTAGTAGTCAAATATTATTGGGCTGCTCACTTGCGTCATCTGGCTGCGTGGTCCACCTACCACGCTTATAGCCGCTGCCTGGAGTTTTAGAAGTTATGGCTTGCCCCCGTCCACCCTAACTCTCTTCATTGGAGTCCCTCTTCTTCTCATATCTCCTTAGGCCCCCTGTTAGGACTTATGTCCTTTTCTCACTAAGTCTGGACCTACTGCTCCAGGAAATTTAGGCTTTTTTCTTCTGCTTCTCCTTTACAATCTTTTCTCTATCACCCTGACTTTTCTTCTGGCTTAACTTCCTGTATGGTTAGAGAATGGGGTTCTAGGGGTCTCTTCTGTTGGGCTGCTGTAGTTGATCCCCTCTCCTGTTCACTATTGCCCATTGAACAGCTGGTCTCCCGATACAGTCTTCCCCCATCCGAAGGGCTCCATTACCTGCAGCTTAGTCACTTTATGTCTTCTAAGCATGGAGTCTACTGTAGCTTCCCTGCCTACGATGTTCGAGCGACTGTGCCGCTCTGTACCGCAGACAAAGGGATTTCTTTCAGAAGTATATTCTATTCTCAATAAAGGTAAAAGACTAGATGTCCAGCGCCAGGATTTGTGCAAAAGAAGAATATCTTTATTGCTAAAACGCCATTACAGGGGTCAGAAAGTGACGCGTTTCAGGTGCATTAGCACCCTTAATCGTACATAAGATAAAACCACAATTGTCTGTATATTTATAGGGGAAATGACGTGACTCTCACAGGTGGAAGGTAATGGGAAATACTCACATGGCCATCCTCCCAGAGTCAGTGCATTAACCCTTCACACTCAAAACGTGGATATGTATAATTTAAAATACAAAAAATGTTGTTAAGACAAAAGAACGCACTATGATGCATACATACGCTGGGGGGAATGAATAAGATATAAATGTAGAATGATAGATTACATTCCCAAATGTATGTGTATATGTTTGCAGCATAAATGCGAAAAAACCGCACATGTCACAGAAAATCTGTCTGAATAATAGTCAAATAATGTATTAGACCGATTAACATACATGCTGGTAACAAAAAGGCACTAACATGGGAAGAAACAGAAATATATTCTCTGCCTAGGTGGGAAAGAAAATATACAATTATTTTTTTAATATTTTTTGCAAATATTTTTTTATTAACCACATAATAGCACATATATGGACCTTGTATCAGAGTACTAACACGCAACTGCATGAAATGTGATGTTTCTAAATATTAATGTAACCAAATATATTAACGAAACGTAAAATGAATACAAGGCAGATGCAAAAATGAGATAAAAAAATAGGGGAAGGAAGAAAAAAAGAGAAGAAAAGGGGCTACTTTTGTAGCAGAAAAGACACATAAGGGCAAAAACAAGTAATAACCTAATAATGCAGGATGACATCTTGTCGTTGATTTAAGCCCTGGGGTGTCCTGGTCCCCAACTTGATGATCAAGAACACATCACGGTTCAGTAATTTTTGTCTATGGTTGCCGCTGCGTCTAGGTAGAAAAACTTTTTCAATTGCAGATAGACTAATAGAAGAGAAATCTCCATCATGATGTTGGGCACAATGTAGGGATACAGCAGAAACATTCCTAGAGTTGAAGTGTGGAATATCAGATAAATGTTTTCTGATGCAGGTTTTTAGACTGTTAGTGGTGCACCCCACATACTGTAGTTTGCATGTCACACACGACAGGAGATAGACCACGTATTTAGTATTGCAGTTGATATATTGTCTGATGTTATGGGTTGCTCCTGTCGTGTATGACGTGACGACAGATGTGGGGGACAGAATGCTGCAACATGTACAACGAGTGTGTCCGCATCTATATGTACCTACATCTATATGAACCTGGTTTTCAACCAGGTGGGTGAAGGTGTGCTATGAGAAGAGAATAATGATGGTGATATGGTTTGACAAAGAGTAGGAGCACGTTTGGCCACACATCGAAACCCTGCATGCATGGCACCTTGTAGTTGAGGGTCAGATGTAATCAATGGAATGTATTTTTTTTATGATGTTACAGATTTGCGGTTATTGACCACTGTATTGTGGGGAAAAAACTATGGCATTGGGGGCACTTCTGACAATGTGTTTAGGATGCTACCCAAGATTATGGCTGTGGGAAGAGTCTCTATTCCATCCTCCTCTCCCAGGAGTGGAGTGGACCCAAACCAGTGAGTCCAAGTCCGGTTCTTGCTAGAGCTACACGTTTCCCAGATCAGCTGCTGCTGGACAGACCAGTCACAGTCAGTTCAAGCCAAAGTGTTATTTCTAGGTGGTATCTTGTTCTACAAACAAATCTCCGTCCTGTTCCAGTCCACGCTGTGAGAATAAAGTACTCCAAGTCTTCAGCTCTAGGAAGGAGCTTTATCAGTTAGAGGAGAATAATCCTGCAAACCCTATTAAAGAAGTCTGTTTAACATCTGTATTATGTCTACATCTGCATCTGCAACCACATTAGTCAAAACACATACACATGCTAATTTCACCTCAGGAACTTTCCATATAGCAGATCTGCTGCAAGAGAAACAATTAAAGGAACAGTGACTAAATACTCAGTTAGGCTAAGTTGCCACTTGGTTTTCTTTCTGGCAGTTTTTGGAATACTGCCTCTGCATTTTTTGAGCCAAAGTCAGAAATGGATCCAGGAGGAGGGAGGAGGAGGGAGGAGAAGTATAAGTTCTTCCTTTAAATGTCCTATTCTTTTTGAATACACTTCTGGCTTTGGCTCAAAAACTGCAGTGGCAGTTTTCCAAAAACTGCCAGAAAGAAAACCAAGTGGCAACTTATCCTAAAGTGTTAAAGTGTCTGCACTTTGCACTTCGGGAACAACTCCATTAAAAAAAGAAAAGTGTGCTTCACAGGAGAATATCAGATGAGCTGTATCACTCACAGTAGTCACTACTACATATAAAAGACCCCTATAGGGACTTTAAAAGTGTAAAATAAAAAATAATCCCCCCCCCCATTGTATCCCCCTTCTTCGAAAATACATACAGTAAAATAATTAATCATATTTGGCATCACTATGTGCGTTATTTTCTAACCTATGAAATCCCAAACTTATGATCCCGAACAGTAAACAACGTAAATGTAAAAAAATACAAATGCCAAAAATTTAGATTTTTAGTCATATCATATATCAGAAAACAATTAATAAAAAATCAAAAAGTCTCACCAAAACAAAAAAAGGCCCTGATAAAAACTACAGATTAAGTCACAAAAATAAAAAGCCCTGTACAGCCCCATATACGGTAGAATAAAAAAAAGTTATGGGATTATAGTAATTTTGTTAAAAACGTTTGACTTTTTTTTAAGTAGTACAATAAGAGAAAAACTGTATAAATTGGGTATCATTTTAATTGCATTCACCTACAGAATGAAGATAACCTGGGGTCAGTGATCTTTTTGCTAGCTGCAAGATATGCTGGGCTACCCTGTCATCATCTAAGTATTCTCAGTACTTCCTCCATTTATTCAGGCACCAAAACACCATGTGTTACTAATCCCTGCTATCATTACCGCTGTTGCAAAGCTCATGTATATTCGGCAAGCCGCTGTCACCCCAAAGTTCTGAGGGAGACTGGGTTACCTGGGCTTGGCCCGCTCATTTTTACTTGTGACATCACACCAGATACCATACTCTTTGGTGGGCATCGCCGCCTTAGTACTGTTACCATTAATGACATCATGGGCTGATGAGTCACCTGTAGAAAATGGGGTAATATCAAAGGAGGGTGCATAATAGATAATGTCAGTGTCCGCTTTATGGTCATATGGAAGGTAGTGATGTCACAAGATGATTACACATAGCAGGTGGCGATGTTACAGATGATTACATCACAGATGGAGGGCAGTGACATTGGTGAACCCAGTTGATCTCTATGATCTATTGCTTATTTGAAGGCTCTATAATGGGTGATGATGAAGAGGGACTGAGGGACTGTGTTGGTGGTGTTGTAGAAGATTTGGAATGTACTGCTCATTATTTAAACAGACATGATGAAAGGTTCTCAAATCCCTTAGTCAGCTCCAATGGTCATCCTGTTCACCCACACTAAACCAAATACACTGGGTTATAGTGTGGGTGAACAGGAGACCGATGAGGGGTGAATAAGTTAAATACATACCTGTAGTCCGGAGCTGTGTCCCTCTTCTACTCCCACTGAATTGCGCACAGGTTGCGGGTCACCATGTGTATTTGAATATTCATTAGGGCTGGTCACGTGAGCGCTCAGTAGACGCAAGTGCTCACATGACCAGCGCCAATGAATATTCATATTCCCCTGGTGAACCCGCCTCCTGTGCGCAATTCAGTGGGGATAGAAGAGGATATTCAGTGGGACACAGCTCTGGACTACAGACACGTATTTAACTCATTGACCCCTCGTCAGTCTCCAGTTCACCCACACTGTAACCCAGTGTATTGGGTTTAGTGTGGGTGAACAAGATGACCGTTTTCCTTTAATGATATTATTATCTGGATTTATACATTCTGAATATAATTTCCTTTACAAAGGTAGATATTTGTTCTATAACTAACTTGTGTGAGGCTATTTTATGTCTTGTAAACTCAACCAGTTTGCTGTACCTATGTGGCAGTATACCATAGCTTAAAGGTGTTATCACCATAAGGGGATTTTAGTACGTACCTGCAGACAGTAATGGACATGCTTAGGAAGGATCTGCGCTTGTCTTGGGGCTAAATGGCTATGTTGTAAGATTACCAAAACACTGTGGCTATCTTTTTGTGAACTGGGTACAGTATTTCCTGTTGGATTTAGTTTCCAAACTACACATCCCATAGTTGCATGCTTGTAAGTTTGAGGTCACTTTTTTCCCTCCCACACATCCATTCCATTCAAAAGACCAATGTTTTCTAACCAGGGTGCTTACAGCTGTTGCAAAATGATTTCTCTCCCACTCAGCGGTTGAAGCAGACAGACCCCCTGTCATCACCTAACTAGTGTTGTCACGTCTCGATGCACTGCTACTTTGGAAAACCCGAGACCTGGGTAATTTTGTATGCTGTTAAAAATAAATATTGGGACAAGAGCACCTTCATACACTGATACAGACACTATATTATGAACTACACTAACTTTACAGCTCCTGTTGCATAGTCAAATAAAAAAAATCCTGGAATACCCCTTTAACTTTTTCCTGGTTTTCCGATTTATACTAGTGATGCACTGCTGTAACACAGTGACTAAAAGAGACAAGCCAAAAATGAATAGCACCAACAACTCCCCACTGGAGCAGTAAGAACAGATGTTTGATATATATATATATATATATATATAGATATAGATATATATATATATATATATATATATTTGTGATCAGGGCTCCATACGTGTACTAGTGACAGGAAAGATTGCCTACATACCTATACAAGATGTTACCCTAGCATAGCGGTCTGAGTTGTGCCATAACCGCGCAATGAGGGCACGCCTATAGAGGGCATGCACTATAGTGAAGGAATAAGATAAGGGAGGGTTGGGAGGGTTCCACAAACGACACGTGCTCCGCCCCTGTAGGAGAGGGGGAAGTTATATACACACGCCCTCACCTGTTCCCAATAAGCCCCACCTGGAATTGCAGGGAGCGATAATTACTTCCGCCCCTCGCACAAATACAGCCCATCAGGCTTTATACTTGTGATCGGGGCTCCATACGTGTACTAGTGAGAGGAAAGATTGCCTACATACCTATACAAGATGTTACCCTAGCATAGCGGTCTGAGTTGTGCCATAACCGCGCAATGAGGGCACGCCTATAGAGGGCAAAAAGCAACCATGCTAGGATGGATACAATTCCTGAAATAAAACATTCTACATCCAGCATCAATCTTCACATACCCGAAGTAGACTATACCTAGTGTGCTGAAAGAGTAGCCCTGACCAACTAGTGACTACTAGAGGTGGTAACCATACCTTTGAAACCGTGGTAGTAACGTCCATCTGTAAAGAATCAACCTGAGAATAGCCTTCCCTGCCAAATATACTAACTGAACTATACCCATCACCATCCCTACTTGTGACATTACTTCAAATGGACACGGAAAGGCTAACTTCATGGCAGGTCTGACAAGCACCAATCCCCTGCTATTTAAGAGGCAAAAACTAAACTGACAGGTAAATGACAAGAAATACCTATCTACCTGATAGACCGTGTGGGTCATGTCGTCTGACAAGGTTCACAAAGGCCCCTTACCTGATTGAGACTGTAACAGACATACCTAACTAGCCACTGTACTGACCCAACTGGACTTGGAAGTGATGACCCATTGCAGATGACAGCTCCCTGCGAGAGCAACGTATCTGTAGACGTGACCAGTGTTTAGGTGAACCATCATGTCTGTAGACCTGACAGATCTTTTTGACACTGTCGTGCCTGAACCAGTCACAGGTCCCCGCGGAACCTGTAGACATGACAGGTCTTTGTGAAATCATTGTACCTGTAAACGTCACAGGTCTTTGTAAACCACTTTTTTTTTTTTTTTTCAAAATACGTAAGTGTGAAATGCCATATTGAGAATGTATGCTATCTGAAATGTGTCAGATTACCTACATAACCATGTCAAATCAATTGCTCTGAAATGAGACAGCAGCAACCACGATTCAATCCCCGATCCCAAAGAAATGAGTCATGTAACTGTATTAAATGCACAATATATCTGCAACTAAATGCTGGCCCTCCTTAAAAGAGAACGTGCAATTATGCCGGATAGTTGAATCTGTGTACTATAACGAAATGATAACGTCATCGAGAAATACAACAGACGAGGTTGTATCTGACCTGAAAACGTGTCAGGTCATAACAAATATAACACACAACAAAATTGCTCTGAAAACGAGTCAGTAGCAACTGGCATTACCCCTTTTAACCTGAAGAGGAGTCAGGCAACAGGGTAACATCATGAGTATTCAGGAAAAGATACCTGTATGAAGCTGGCGTGTTGTTCTGAAGGCGTGTCAGTAACAACATTGACCAATTGTGTCCAATACCCTAAGCAAATGATCTACCTCCCCTGTGTGACCGCATGAAACATGTTAACCGTATGTACGGCATAACCTGCTAACAGTATACCCAACTACAAGTCGCTACTCAATATGTTATTGCTCTGAGACATGTCTGTAACAATAACCTATGTGGTGCATCCCCCCTTGCAAACGTAGGAGGTTTAAGAATATGTGCTCTATATATCTGCAATGAATGTAAGCACAATATGAATACTGTAATAGTGTATTGTAAATAAATGTACAGCCAGAGGTGCAACTGCTATTCAACACTAGGAACGAATGCACATAATAACCTACCCGCATACAACTATGGTAGTATGCAACAAATGCTGTGTACTGGTGCATGTATCATACACAAGCTGGGAGCGTAAGTACCGTGAAAACGTAAGGAACGTTATGAATTTATGCTCTAATACCTCATACATGGCTAGAAAATAAAGTGTAAACATATATCTAAAAAGATAGACAACGTGCAACTATGCCGGATAGTTGAATATGTCTACTATAAGTAACTGATAACGTGGTCATGAAATACCACGGAGGAGGCTGTATCTGTCCTGAGAACGTCTCAGGTCATGACAATGAACCACAATGTAATTGCTCTGAAAATTTGTCGGTAGCAACCGACATTAACTCCTTAAGCTGAATGAGTCAGGCAAATAGGGCAACATCCTAACAAAGCTGTATAAGCTTTCTGTATAAACACTATGCATGAATATGCAGTATGAAAGCTATGAGTATGAGTACAGTAAAGCTACGGGAGCATATGTGTAGTGTAGACTAAGGATGGAAATGCAGAAAAACTATTACCCATGTGCAGTACAACAAAATAAAGCTATGAACATAACCAGACTATGAGCGTAACGTGCAACTATGCCAGATAGTTGAATCTGTGTACTATAACGAAATAACGTAATCGAGAAATACAACAGACGAGGTTGTATCTGACCTGAAAATGTGTCAGGTCATAACAAATACACCAACGACAAAATTGCTCTGAATACGAGTCAGTAGCAACCGACATTACCCCTCAACCTGAAGAAGAGTCAGTCAACAGGTTAACATTGTGAGTATTCCTGAAATTGGTTGCTCTGAATGTGAGTCAGTAACAAACCGCGATTCAACCCCTGAAGGAACGAGTCAGGTGACCGGGTATTGAACAGCCGATTAGTGCCACTAAAATGATGACCACCCTTTGAACGAGTACCTGTGCCAGATAGTTGAATATGTGTACTATAACTGATAACGTAGTTGTGAAATACAACAGAGGAGGTTGTATCTGACCTGAGAACTTGTCAGGTCATGACAATAACCAACAATGCGATTGCTCTGAACGAGTCAGTAGCAATCGACATTGACCCCTTAACCTGAAGAGGAGTCAGGCAATAGGGCTACATCCTGACAAACCTGAGTGAACTTTCCGTATAAAAGACTATGCATGAAAACACAGAATGAATGCTATAAACATACGTACAGTAAAAGCTACGGGAGCATGTGTGTAGTGTATACGCTATGGATGAACATGCAGAATAAATACCATTACCCATGTGCAGTAAATGCTATGGATGTTAGTGCAGAGAACATAACAGAATGAATGCTACATGTACGCAGAATAAGTACTACCATCGTATGTACAGAATGAATGCTACGAATGTCCGTGTAGTGTATTGCTACAATTCTATGTGCAATATACATGACGTGAACATGTCTGTGGTATGAATACAACGAGCGTGTATGTGGTATAAATGCTATGAGTGTATAGTGGTATGATACTCTGAGCAGTATAATGCTATGAGTATACTTGCGGTATCAATGCTAAGAGCATATGTGCCTGATGTAGGCCATGTGTATGTGCAGTATAAATGCTACAAGTACATGTGCAGTATAAGCGTTGAGCATATGTGCTACGAATTAATATGTGGTATGACGCTATGAGGTATGAGTACTATGAGCAGTATAACGCTGTGAACATGCTATGAGCGCGTGGCCACAACTGCACGAAACAGCATGACACTATGTGTGAGAACCATATGAAACCTGCGTGTATGAATGCAGTGAACATGTGAACAACAAAACCATGACCGTGTAACCAATATAACTGCCATGAGCGTATGAACCCTGCGTGTATGAATGCGATGAACGTGTGAACAACAAAACCATAACCGTGTGACCAATATAAATGCCATGAGCGTATGAACCCTGCGTGTATGAATGCGATGAACGTGTGAACAACAAAACCGTAACCGTGTGACCAATATAACTGCCATGAGCGTATGAAACCAGCGTGTATGAATGCAATGAACGTGTGAACAACAAAACCATAACCGTGTGACCAATATAACTGCCATGAGCGTACGAAACCTGCGTGTATGAATGCGGTGAACGTGTGAACAACAAAACAATGACCCTGTAACCAATATAACTGCCATGAGCGTATGAACCCTGCGTGTATGAATGCGATCAACGTGTGAACAACAAAACCATAACCGTGTGATCAATGTAACTGCCATGAGCGTATGAAACCTGCGTGTATGAATGCGGTGAACGCGTGAACAAAACCATGACCGCGCAACCAATACAAACGCCATGAGCGTATAAACCGTATGAACCCTGCGTGTATGAATGCGATGAAAGCGCGAACAACAAAACCATAACCGTGTGACCAATATAACTGCCATGAGCGTATGAAACCTGCGTGTATGAATGCGGTGAACATGTGAACAACTTAAGAACCGTGAGAGTGTGACCACTATAACTGCCATGAGTGTAGGAACCGTATAATTGCTATAGGCAGTATACTGCCTTAACCAGTATGAAAATACCATTAACATATGAACCGAACGATACTTTGAGCGTATGAACTAGTGATAATTATGAGGTGTTTGATTGCCATGAACGTAACATGGTAGAAAGAACATAAGACCGTGAACATGCCAAGAATATGTGAACAGCATAAATGCCAAGTTTGTGGACCGTGTAAAACACCAGCGAGTGAGAGAATAACCATGAGGTGAACAGCATAAACGAGTTTACACAATATAAATGCTGTGAATGTATCGTCAGTGAGTATATGTACTAGGGATGTAAGAAAAAATCGATTCTCGCGATAATCGCGATTTTTTCATTTGCCGATACAGAATCGATTCAAAATATTTTTGAATCGATTCTTTTAGGGATGTGGAATTTTTATCTGCGGACGCCCGGAACAGCATGTCATGTCCCGGGCATCAGGAGATAAAAGTTCCACATTTGTGGAGCCGGGCAGGCCGAATCTGACACGGCTATGGAGCGGGCTCCGACTCGTGCCCACTCCGTACTATGCGACCCCCGGCTGATTTCAGTAGCCGGGGGCCGCCGCTAATAGCCAGCATGCGGCAATCGCCGCGGCTGGCTATTAAAGGAGTGTCCGGTGCGCACTTTTCTCATTTTATCCTATCCAGGCTGCAAAATAAAACGCACTTTATCTTACCTGCCAACGAGCCCCCGGAGCTCCGGTACAGGTGTTCGGTCCCCGGGCTGTATTCTTCTTACTTCCTGTTAGTCCGGCACGTCACATGGAGCTTCAGCCTATCACCAGCCGCAGCGATGTCCCGCCTCCGCTGGTGATAGGCTGAAGCTCCATGTGACGTGCCGAACTAACAGGAAGTAAGAAGAATACAGCCCGGGGACCGAACACCTGTACCGGACTGTACCGGAGCTCCGCGGGCTCGTTGGCAGGTAAGATAAAGTGCGTTTTATTTTATTTTGCAGCCCGGACGGGATAACATGAGAAAAGTGAGCACCGGAGTACTAGATCGCCGCTGTCAAAGCTGACAGCGGCGTCTATTGGGATCTATGAATGCTCCCAGGTGGGCGATATATCGGGATATATCGCGATGTATCGTCACCTAGACGGTATCGCGATATATCGGGATATATCGAATCGCCACACTGGTATCGCGATTCGAATCGAATCGCCAAATTCTTGGCGATTCACACCCCTAATATGTGCCGTATATAATGATATTAGCACATGAAACTGTATACATACTATGCGCGTACGAGAAGTGTGCCATAAGCGTATGAATTAACCATGAGAGTACGGACAATAAGAAACTCATGGAGTTAACAAACCGTGAAGATGCTCTACTCGTGTGCACCTTGTACCAGTAATGCGTGTATGCCCATAATAAACCAAGCGTATGAACCGTATGGATACCATGATCGTGCAAATAACGAGCATTACACAGTGTATACTATGATTTAATTGGATGTAGCCTATGTTATATCTCTACAGAGCATTGCACCCTACTGTATACTATATTGAAACAAGACAGTCTACAGAGCACTGCATCACCACACACAGCATATGCTACCCTGCAACGTGATCCTCTGCAGAGTATTGCACCACACCAAACAGTAAATGCCACCCTGTGTTGCAACGAGACCCGTTCGCAGAGCACCACACTGGACATGCTAACTGTAACTACCCTCTGCAGAGCATTGCACTATGCCCTATATAATATGTCGTATTGAAACCATCCCATCTGCAGAGCATTGCACTAACTGTATAAAGTTTGTTTATAATGAGATCATCTGCAGAGTATAGCGCTATACTTTATATAATATATATTATATTGTAACAAGACCATCTGCATAGCACCATAGCTGTATATCATGTATACTATATTGTAATGAGACCATCTGCAGAGCATATCACCATAGCTGTATATCATGTATACTAAATTGTAACAAGACCATCTGCAGATTATTGCACCATAACTGTATATCATGTATACTATATTGTAACGAGACCATCTGCAGAGCACTGCACTATACCGTTATACAGTACATGTTATATTGTAACGAGACCCTTTGCAGAGCATTACACTGTACCGTATACTGCAAGGGCACCGTATACCCCGCAGAGCACCGCAGCACACAGCAAAAGTTATATTGAAACAACTCTTTGCAGAGCATTGCACCACACTGTATACAGCAAACGTCATATTGAAACAACCCTCTGCAGAGCATTACACTATACTTTAGATTAACGATAGCAGACAAGAGCATAGACAATTGTAGTTGTGTGGGTGGCGGGCAGTCCACATGTCGCCATGAGGCAGCTAGCGGGCTGCGCGAAATGCTGAGGCCGCACCACCCCCAGCACAGATTTAACTCACCTGCTTGCCGCTCCTGTCCCCCACTACCGCTGCGGGCAGAGCCAGCCAGAACCATACCTGCCCAATATTACCTTATAATCAGAGTGAGACACAGCATCCCCAGATAAGACAGGCAGCGGAGCTGCCCAGAATGCCGCGCCTGCACCCCCCAGACTCATGATCAGCAAGGCCTCCGCACCGTGAGAAGCATCTCTGAAGATTTTTGTGGGAGATTGAAACACCAGACTGCCACAGGAAGCAGAGATTTCCACAAACGACACGTGCTCCGCCCCTGTAGGAGAGGGGGAAGTTATATACACACGCCCTCACCTGTTCCCAATAAGCCCCACCTGGAATTGCAGGGAGCGATAATTACTTCCGCCCCTCGCACAAATACAGCCCATCAGGCTTTATACATATAGCCAGTCCATGGTTCCCCAATAAGTGTCTGGCACAAATGATTCTCTTTGACTAATTATCTGTGATGATTGGTCCTATAGTAGAATAAGTTGTTTTACTACCATGTCTATACTTCTTTTATTTTTAAAGGCATGTTCACGTGGCAAATGGAGAGGGTGAAAATTCTATCTCAAAATCCATGTAGAATCTGTGCCTGAAATCCTGAGATTTTATGGTGCAGAGTTTTGATGACAGTTTTTATAGCTGATTTAAATGATGATCTGCCCATTGAGAAATGTAGTACCCCACATTATAAAGCAGACCAAGCAGCTACTTTATGAACATTGCATGATAAAAAGAGGTTATTTTATTATGCGTAAAGAATGCAAATTTACCATTTCCCATTGAAGCTGGTTTTCATGCAGAAAAGATGATAATTTGGATCCTAAAAAGGCTCAAAGTAAAGTGGCAAAATCAGAGCTGAATCTTGTGGAAGGGGCCTAAGAATTCACTGGTGGGTTTTCTGCCTTCTTGCATCCACTGTGGCCACTCACAGCTCTGCTGCTCCTCTTCCTTAACCCCTTAAGGACCAAGGCCTACTGGTACATCCTGAGTCCTTTCCCTTTCTATAATGCGGGGCCACGACGTGGCCCCGTGTCATAGTGGGTCGGGCCCAGCCTCTAACAATGGCCGAGACCCGTGGCTAATAGCGCGCGGCAGTGAATGCTGTGTCTAAAGTGAAAGTGAAACCATGCCGGTTAACTCAGGGAGCTGTTTGGGATTGCCGCGGCGAAATCGCAACATCCCGAACAGCTGTTAGACACGAGAAGGGTCTCCTACCTTGCCTCCTGGTGTCCGATCGCCGAATGACTGCTCAGTGCCTGAGATCCAGACATAAGCAGTCAAGTGGCAGAATCATAGATCACTGGTTTCCTATGAGAAACCAGTGATCAATGTAAAAGATCAGTGTGTGCAGTGTTATAGGTCCCTATGGGAGCTATAACACTGCAAAAAAAAGTGAAAACAAAAAAGTGAATAAAGATCATTTAACCCCTCCCCTAGTAAAAGTTTGAATCACCCCCCTTTTCCCATTGAAAAAAAACCCAGTGTAAATAAAAATAAACATGGTATCGCCGCGTGCGGAAATGTCCGAATTATAAAAATATATCATTAATTAAACCACACTGTAAATGGCGTATGCGCAAAAAGATTCCAAAGTCCAAAATAGTGTATTTTTGGTCACTTTTTATATCATGAAAAATGAATAAAAAGTGATCAACAAGTCCGATCAATGCAAAAATGGTACCGCTAAAAACAAAAAATGAGCCCTCAAACCGACCCATTCGCGGTAAAATAAAATAGGGGTCAGAAGATAACAATTTTAAACGTATACATTTTCCTGCAGGTAGTTATGTTTTTTTTTCAGAAGTACGACAAAATCAAACCTATATAAGTAGGGTATCATTTTAATTGTATGGACCTACAGAATAAAGAGAATGTGTCGTTTTTACAGAAAAATACCCCCAAAAGTTACAAAATGGCGTTTATTTTTTCAATTTAGTCTCACAATGATTTTTTTTCCTGTTTCGCCGTCGATTTTTGGGTAAAATGACTGACGTCATTACAAAATAGAATTGGTGGCGCAAAAAATAAGCCATCATATGGATTTTTAGGTGCAAAATTGAAAGGGTTAGGATTTTTTAAAGGTAAGGAGGAAAAAACTAAAGTGCAAAAACGGAAAAACCCCTGATCCTTAAGGGGTTAAGGGTCTTTTATCGTTTAAGGAACCAGTGAATTGAAAATGATGTCATGGCAAATTCCATTTTTATGGCCGTATTCACATACATTGAATTGGATGGTGGAATTACAGTTTCTAACAACTTGTTATTCTGATCAGTTTCTTTTTCATGTTTGTTATCTCTCATACTAAATTGCTCTTTACATGTTGTCAAGAGTTGGCTACAAGCCTATTTATTTTTCTCTATTTATTTAATTGTAACTTATAATAAATGAACCAATAGACAAAGTCAGGCTAAGTATGTCAGAGATCTATGGTTGTTGCAGGGGACTGAAGTGAAAACTAGCTAAATTCTCAAATTTTTTTTTTTTTACTTTATTCACACTTTATTATTTATTTCATATATAAATATAGGTTTATTCACATGCAGATCTGAAGGGCTTTGCTTTTTTCCTGGTGTTAAAGGGTTACTTCAGGGAATTGGATTTATAAGACGCTTATTGTCTGATCCTGGGGGCTTTGACCGTTTGGACCTCCTGCAATCTCCTGTACAGGGCCCTGGCTACTTACCTGTCCTTGGGGCCCCCACTTTCCTAGACGAGAGCAAGTGATGGCCCACTCAGCTGGTGACCTCCTCTACCCAGATGGTGGGGGCCTGAGTGTGGCGAGGACTGGTAAGTAGCCGAGGGCCCCGTGTAGATGGGGGATAAGTGTCTGATAGGTGCAGTTCCCTGGAGTACCCCTTTTAATGCTGAGAAACAGGAAAAACAATAGATTCAACCATGTATGGTCAGTGCTCTTTCTATTGTGACACATAGGGTCCAAATTCTGAGACCTAAACCCAAATAGATGCCAATTTGTGAATAACTGTCAAGACTGGCATCATTCTAGATACCTGATTGGCATGCCTATGCAGGGCTACCTACTTATCCTCACAAACCACTGAATTAACTGCAATTAAGAACTATCTTTGTCATATTTAAACAATCTGTTTGATCTTTAGCTAAAAGTTTACCTCTTTCCATGAACGAATTAATTTTTTTGTTCACAAGTTCCACTCAGATTTTGTTGCTAATAAAAACAAGGATGTAAATACTATTAAGTACAAAACAGCCTGCTGCCTAATTGTTTCCAAGCAATTACAGATTATATTGAGCCATTCATTGTGCACAAACCAGTTTTTCTAAGACACCAGTTCCCTTTACCTTGAAATTTTATTGGCCTAAGAATTTCATGTACCATATGTTGTGATAGGAGACTAGCTGCAGTTCAGCAAACAACTTTCTGATATATAAGTGAATGATCACCTGATTTTAAATGTGTTTATCTAATGAGACAGTAACAATAATTTACTGCGGACATAAAAACTCCCACTGTTACTCATCGTGCACCTTTGGCTAAAAAAGGTTGATGCACTGAAATATGCTAATGAATATCATCTTGGTTTTTAGCAAGTCAGTAATAAAATTTGCATTTGATATTGTGCACAGTAAACTGGGTTATTAGCCTTGAAAATGAGTCTCATAAAATTTAAATATAGGCTTAAATCATATTAACTGTCTTGTAGATTTTCCAAGAGGCTTTAAAGCATTGTGTTGTGTTTCCATAGTGTTGAGAATGCAGATGTCATTTGCCTTCAGGGGGTGTCCTAGAATGATCCATGAGAGAAAACAGGGTATCTTCTGCTTTTCGGAGACTGGTCTTGTTCCCGAGAATGGGATTATAATTCAAGAAACAAGACATCTAGATGTGGTAGCTAAATATTTAACAAACATGTTGACTCTTCTGCTCTTCATTTTGCGCATAGGGAGTTTTCCATCTGTGATATGTGTTAACTGTTTCAATGCAAAGTAAATATACATTGCTTTAAAACAGAACAATCTGCAAGTGGTTAGATATTTGCATATAGAAGTCATTTGAGCCATGAATTAAATATAAGGTAAGTGTATACACGTGACTGTAAATGCTCCAGTGTAGCGTATTAAGAATAGTATAGCCATAGTTTCTATATCTGGCACTGAAGGGCACTAACAACAAACAGCTTTGGGTTAAGAAAGGAAATACGCTATGTTCTCATGAGCCATTTAAGAAGGAATATCTTAGATGGAATATAAGACTTTCATAGAAACCATTGATCCTTTTTGTTCTATTAGGTCTATTGTGTTTTTTGTTTTTGTTAATATTGGCTGGGGAAACCCATGAACAACAATAGGACATATTTAGAAGAATACGCCTTGAAATTAGGTTCCTGTTTTGCACCAATTCATACCATCACTACTTTGCATCCTAAAAAGGGTAACTTTTGAGCTGTTCCTCTTTTATTTCTCAATATCGTTGGGTGATATCTATGACTCTATAGGTTATTTAATTTCACTACTTATCCATTATCTTGTACAGTTAGTATTTACTAGGATAATAAATTATCAAGCTTTAGTACATTTTCAAGCAGTGTGTTCATTTTAAGGCATCCTACATGAATTATTTTAATCTATCTTCAACATTGTACCTACCAAAAGTATTTGAAAAAGACATTAGCTAACACACACTTTGGTGGTCACCTCAACAGCTCAGCCTCAATGCAGACCAAAGCAAAAATAAAATAAAAAGGATTGTGAAGTGATAACATATCATGGGTAGAGATGAGTGAGCCAAGCTCAGGAAAACCAGTCTCGCTCCGAACATTACATTTTCTTGCAGAACTTTCAAACTTTTCCAGGCTCAGCTCACATGAGCTCGGCATCAGTGTTATTATTAGCAGAAGGGATGTGGAACACATGGCTTTTTGGTGCCTAAATGAATGGAAGAAGTACTAGGAACTGCGTTGACATCAGCGTAGCCCAGCATACCTTGCAGCTAGCAGCAAGATCACATTATGTGTTTCATTATACACAGTACCTCCCAGACCAATCAGGAACCCCTTATGAGTCACATGATGCAAGGGAAGGAAAATGGCTTATTGGGGCCAATTTGTACGAGTAGGAACCAAGCATGATAAAAAGAACAATAAAAAGAAATACTAGGTAACTTTAAAGGGGTACTCCGCTACTTGACATGCTATCCTCTATTCAAAGGATAGAGAATAACATGGGAACCCCCGCGATCTCTGACGCCGCACCCTAGTCATCCGGTGAAGGGAGCGAACTCCGTTCCATGCCGGATGACTATTGATCACAGAAGCCATGCCTCCTTCATTCATGTCTATGGGAGGTGGCATGACGGCTGTGTACTAGCAATCACACCCCTCCCATAGACATAAATGGAGGGGGCGTGGCAACCAGGGTAATACGGGGAAGGGGAGTAATACAGTACCCAGAAAGATTATCAGTATTAGGGTTATTTAGTTTAAAAAAAGAAGGCTTAGGGGAAAGAAGGTTTCTACACCAGCACAGATGCGGGTTCTTTACAGTAAGAGCAGTGAGACTGTGGAATTCTCTGCCTGAGGAGGTGGTCATGGTGAACTCTGTAAAAGAGTTCAAAAAGGTGCTGGATGCATTTTTGAAGAATAATAACATTCCAGGTTATGGATTCTAGATTTATAGGGACAGAAAGTTGATCCAGGGATTTATTCTGACTGCCATATTTGAAGTCAGGAAGGAATTTTTACCTCTAGTATGAGGGTTTTTTGCCATCCTCAGTAGGGACTCATTGGGGTTATAGGTTGAATTTGATGTTCTCTGGCCTTTTTTCAACCTTATGAACTATTATGGACATTTATCAACGGGTTTAGTCAGGTATTCTTTACTATAATTGTCGGAAAATTGTCGCAACTGCGACTACACGATTTTTCGTGCAACATTTTGACTGGAAAGCGAGAAAAGCAAGTTTTCCTAAAATTTACTATGTAGTAATAATTTTAAAATGGACTATGGGTAGTCAGGTATTTATTAACTGCGACAGTCGCAACTGCGCAAAAAAAAGTCGCAACATCGTTAAAAATTGACTAAATTTACTCCAGCTCAAACATGGAGCAGAAAAAGCTACTACCAAAGTAAAAAAGGAAAAATTGCTTACGGGAAAGAAAATTATCAACAGGCTGAAACCAGTTGATAAATAAGTCACACATAAGCAAAAAAAAAGTAAGGAAAAAAATTACTAAAAAAAAGGATACATAAGCAAAGATTGATAAATGTCCCTCTATGTTACTATGTGATGTCACGATCACGGAAGCCCCAGGCTTCCAAGACCATAATGCCGCAGTGCCGGCCTGACGATCCAGAAGTGGTCCTCATTAAAGAATTGTGGCCACAAAGCCATACCTTTCACCTGGAAACAAGGCCAAATGACTCATCATGACTTATGATCATAATATAATACATTATGAATTATTCTTCAATAAGGGAATCTCTCGAGGGGCCACAAAAACAATGAACTTTAGGAAGGCAAAGTTCGATCAACTCAGAGAAGCTCTTAACAATATAAAATGGGATAATGTCCTCAAAAAGAACAATACTTACACTAAATGGGAGACTTTAAAAAATATCTTAAATTCACACTGTAAGATGTATATACCTTATGGGAATAAAAGGGTCAGAAATAAAAGAAAACCAATATGGATGAATAAAAATGTTAAGGGGCAATAAATGACAAAAATAAAGCATTTAAACTACAAAAACAGGACAACAGTGAAGAAGCATTAAAAAGCTATAGTAAAAAAGTAAAATATGTAAAAAACTGATAAAAGCCGCAAAAATAGAAACAGAAAGACTCGTTGCCAAAGAAAGTAAAATTAACCCCCAAAATGTTCTTTAGCTATATTAATAACATAAAGGTCAAAAATGAAAGTGTTGGCCCTTTAAAAAATCATGAGGAAGAAATTATAAACGGGGATCAGGAAAAAGCAAATATATTAAACAAATTCTTCTCCACTGTATTCACCGAGGAAAATGAAATGCCAGGTAAAATACAGTGAGATAAGGTAAACTCCCCAGTACAGGTCACCTGTCTAACCCAGGAAGAAGTACAGTGCCGCCTACAAAAAATCTAAATAGACAAATCACCTGGTCCAGATGGCATTCACCCCTGTGTTCTAAAGGAACTTAGTAATGTAATAGACAGACCACTATTTTTAACATTCAGGGACTCTATAGTGACTGCGACTGTTCCCCACGACCGGTGCATGGCAAATGTGGTGCTAATATTTAACCCCTTAAGGACTTAGGACGTACCAGTACGCCCTGAACCCGCTCCTGGTGTTAAAAACGGGGTCACGCCATGACCCCGCATAACACCGGGTCGGTTCTGGCTGCTAATCAAAGCCGGGACCCTGGGCTAACAGCGCGCAGCACCGATCGTTGTGCCGCACGCTGTTAATCCTTCAGACGCTGCGATCAAATTTGACCGCCGCGTCTGAAAATGAAAGTAAACGCTTCCCGGCAGCTCAGTGGGGCTGATTGGGACATCGCGATAAAATCGCGATGTTCCGATCAGCTGGGACGCAGGTGGAGGTCTCTTTACCTGTGTCCGCGACTTCCGATCGGGGTTTGATTGCTGCAAGCCTGAACTACAGGCTTGAGCAATCGAGCCCCTATCCCGCTGATCCGTGCAGAGCTATGGCTCTGCAGGGATCAGCATAGGAGATCAGTGTGTGAAAAAAAAAGTTAACAAAGGTCATTTAACCCCTTCCCTAATAAAAGTTCAAATCACCCCCCTTTTCCCATAAAAAACTGTGTAAATAAAAATAAAAATAAACATATGTGGTATCGCCGCGTGCGTAAATGTCCTAACTATAAAAATATATAATTAATTAAACCACACGGTCAATGGCGTACGCGCAAACAAAATTCCAAAGTCCAAAATAACGTATTTTTGGTCGCTTTTTATATCATGAAAAAATCAATAAAAAGTGATCAAAAATTCCGATCAATATAAAAATTATACCACTAAAAACTTCAGATCATGGCGCAAAAAATGAGCCCTCATACCGCCCCATACACAGAAAAATAAAAAAGTTATAGGGGTCAGAAGATGACAATTTTAAACGTATAAATTTCCGTGCATGTAGTTATGATTTTTTCCAGAAGTACGACAAAATCAAACCGATATAAGTAGGGTATCATTTTAATCGTATGGACCTACAGAATAAATAGAAGGTGTCATTTTTACTGAAAAATGTACTGCATAGAAACAGAAGCCCCCAAAAGTTACAAAATGGGTAATGGGTTCTTCAATTTCGTCGCACAATGATTTTTTTCCCATCTCGCTGTAGATTTTTGGTTAAAATGACTGATGTCACTGCCAAGTAGAATTGGTGGCGCAAAAAATAAGCCTTCATTTGGATTTTTAGGTGCAAAATTGAAAGGGTTATGATTTTTGAAAGGTGAGGAGGAAAAAACGAAAGTGCAAAAACCGAAAACCCCTCAGTCCTTAAGGGGTTAAAAAGGGGTCAAAAGGTGACCCCGGGAATTATAGACCTGTTAGTTTAACCTCCGTTGTAAATTGTTTGAGGGTTTTCTAAGAGATGCTATTTTGGAATATCTTCTGATCAGCTTTTATGAGGTGGTGAGCTCCAGACTGGACCAGGGGGAATCGCTGGATGTCGTATATCTGGATTTTTCCAAAGCATTTGATACGGTTCCACATAAAAGGTTGGTGCATAAAATGAGAGGGATTGGGCTGGGGGCGAATGTGTGTAAGTAGGTAAGTAACTGGCTCAGTGAGGAGACCATATGGAAGAACAATGACACAGGCTGGAGGTGGCGGCAGCTTATGTTGGCCACAGAGCGGCAAAATGACACAGCCTGGTGGTGGTGGCAGCCTATGTAGGCCGCAGAACGGCACAATGACAGAGCTTGGGGGTGGGACCAGCATGACGAGACGATAGGGCGGCACTAAGATAGAGCCTGGATGTGGCAGCAGTATGAGGAGACCATATGGCGGCACAATGACACAGTCTGGAAGTGGTGGCAGCCTATGTAGGCCGTAGAGCTGCACAATGGCAGAGCCTGGAGGTGGCAGAAGCATGACGAGACCATAGGGCAGCACTATGATAGAACCTGGATGTGGCAGCAGTATAAGGGGACCATATGGCGGCACAATGACACAGTCTGGAGGTGGAGACAGCCTATGTAGGCCGCAGAGCGGCACAATGACAGAGCCTGGAGGTGGCAGCAGCATGATGAGACCATAGGGTGGCACTATGATAGAGATTGGATGTGGCAGCAATATGAGGAGACTATATGGTGGCACAATGACACAGTCTGGAGGTGGCGGCAGCCTATGTAGGCCACAGAGCAGCACAATGAAAGAGCCTGGAGGTGGCGGCAGCCTATGTAAGCGGCTGACCAGCCCAATGACAGAGCCTGGAGGTGGCAGCAGTATGAGACCATATTGCAGCACAATGACACAGTCTGGAGGTGGTGGTAGCCTATGTAGCCCGCCGAGAGGCACAATGACAGAGTCTGGAGGTGGCGGCAGCCTATGTAGGCTGCAGAGCAGCACAATGACAGAGCCTGGAGGTGGTGGCAGTCTATGTATGCCGCAGACCAGCACAATGACAGAGCCTGGAGGTGGTAGCAGTATGAGGAGACCATGTGGCGGCACAATGACACAGTCTGGAGGTGGTGGCAGCCTATGTAGGCCGCAGAGCTGCACAATGGCAGAGCCTGGAGGTGGCAGAAGCATGACGAGACCACAGGGCAGCACTATGATAGAACCTGGATGTGGCAGCAGTATAAGGGGACCATATGGCGGCACAATGACACAGTCTGGAGGTGGAGGCAGCCTATGTAGGCCACAGAGCAGCACAATGACAGAGCCTGGAGGTGGCAGCAGCATGATGAGACCATAGGGTGGCACTATGATAGAGATTGGATGTGGCAGCAGTATGAGGAGACTATATGGTGGCACAATGACACAGTCTGGAGGTGGCGGCAGCCTATGTAGGCCACAGAGCAGCATAATGAAAGAGCCTGGAGGTGGCGGCAGCCTATGTAGGCGGTAGACCAGCACAATGACAGAGCCTGGAGGTGGCAGCAGTATGAGACCATATTGCAGCACAATGACACAGTCTGGAGGTGGTGGTAGCCTATGTAGCCCGCCGAGAGGCACAATGACAGAGTCTGGAGGTGGTGGCAGCCTATGTAGGCTGCAGAGCAGCACAATGACAGAGCCTGGAGGTGGTGGCAGTCTATGTAGGCCGCAGACCAGCACAATGACAGAGCCTGGAGGTGGTAGCAGTATGAGGAGACCATGTGGCGGCACAATGACACAGGATGGAGGTGGCGGCAGCTTATGTAGGTCGCAGACCGGCACAATGACAGAGCTTGGGGGTGGCAGCAGCATGACGAGACAATAGGGCGACACTATGATAGAGCCTGACTGTGGCAGCTGTATGAGGAGACCATATGGAGGCACAATGACATAGTCTGGAGGTGGCGGCAGCCTATGTAGGCTGCAGAGCAGCACAATGACAGAGCCTGGAGGTGGCAGAAGCATGACGAGATACAGCCTAGATGTGGCAGCAGTATGAAGAGACCATATGGTGGCACAATGACACAGGCTGGAGGTGGCGGCAGCTTATGTAGGTCGCAGAGCGGCACAATGACACAGTCTGGAGGTCGCGGCAGCCTATGTTGGCTGCAGAGCTGCACAAAGACAGAGCCTGGAGGTGGCAGCAGCATGATGAAACCATAGGGCGGCACTATGATAGAGAATGGATGTGGCAGCAGCATGAGGAGACCATATGGTGGCACAATGACACAGTCTGGAGGTGGCAGCAGCCTACGTAGGCCGCAGAGCAGCACTATGACAGAGCCTGGAGATGGCAGCAGCATGACGAGACTATAGTGCGGCACAATGACAGCGCCTGGAGGTGGCAGTAGCATGAGGAGGTCATATGGCGGCACAATGACAGAGCCAGGAGGTGGCAGCAGCATGAGGAAACCATATGGCAGCACAATGACAGAGCCTGGGGGTGGCAGTAGCATGATGAGACCATAGGGCAGCACTATGATAGAGACTGGATGTCGTAGCAGTATGAGAAGACCATATGGCAGCACAATGACACAGTTTGGAGGTGGCAGCAGCCTATGTAGGCCGCAGAGTGGCACAATGACAGAGCCTGGAGGTGACAGCAGCATGATGAGACTATAGGGCGGCAAAATGACAGAGCCTGGAGGTGGCAGCAGCATGAGGAGATCATATGGCAGCACAATGACAGAGCCTGGAGGTGGCAGCAGCATGAGGAAACCATATGGCGGCACAATGACAGAGCCTGGAGGTGGCAGCAGCAGCATCAGGAGTCCTGAAAGTGACCCGGTGACAGAGTGGGACAGTGGGTGGCAATACCAGTACCCGCTGACGAAGGTGGATTAAAGAAGGAGCACTTGGCATCAGATGTGTGGCATCAGGTCGGTGGCAGGATCAGAATAGTAGCTGAGGCAGGAAGGCCGAAGAAACCGGTCTCTTTTGTCAAAGTGTTGGTGTGGCACCATGGATAATCGAGTCTGATGCATCAGGCATTGTTGGGTTGATATCTTGGCGGATCCATGCCTGATTCATCTTCACAAAGGTCAGTCTCTTCACATTTTTGGTGGACAGGCGAGTTCTCCTTGAGGTTACTATAGCCACCGCCACACTAAACACCCGCTCTGATGTCACACTACTGGCCGGGCAGGAATGCTTTTCCAGGAAAAACTCTGCTAGGTGCAGCCACAAATCCAGTTTAGCCTCCCAGAAGTCCAGTGAATCTTCAATGTGTGTTGGCAGGGTCATGTCCAAGTATGGAACCACCTGCTGTTTCAGGTCCTGCTCCAGGTCTACCTGCTGCTGATAAGTTGCTTCACTATGCGGGTGAAAAAAAGCTACTCATCAGCGACTATAGATTCAGCTGCTGCTGATGGAGCTGGTACTGCTCCTGCCACCCCACCCCTCCCCAGCTGCCATGGCAGTGGAACGTGAGTGCAGAGGTCTCCCCCGAGTCAGACCTGCGTGAGGATGGGCGATGGCACAGATAGGTATTGACCAACTAACTACATATCTCTGTCTCATGTCTCTGTGGTAGGTCAGTTTATCCTCCCTCGCAGTGGGTGTAAAAAAGGGCCCCCATTTTGTGCCAGTATCGAGGGTCCAACGAGGTGGAGAGCCAGAAGTCATCCCGCTAATGAATGGTGACAATTCGGCAGTCACTACGCAAGTAAGTGAGCATGCATCGTGCCATTTGTGCAAATGACTCGGAGGGACTACCTACCTCCATCTCCACTGCATACTGCCACGTTGTGTTTGGGTCCTCTGTCTTGTCTTCCTCATCCCCCTGTAGCTCCTCTAGCTTCTCCTGCTTCTCCTCTCCTGTCAGCTGAGTATAAAAACCACCCATTTTTCTACCTATTGCCTTTTCTCCACTGTCCTCCTCCCCCTCCTCCTCCTTCTCCTCTTCCAGTTTAGACCCCACAGGGCTCATGTGGCCGTTAGATGCAGGCACCACATCTCCAGTGCCCTGACAAGCCATTGTTTCTACCATCTGTTGTAGGAAATGAAGCAGTAGAATGACGTTGTTCATCCCGTAATCCTGGCGACTGAAAAATAATGTGGCTTCCTCAAAGGGCCTGAGCAAACGGCAGGTGTCACCTATGAGCTGCAACTGGTTGACATCGAATTTAAACAGGGGAGTACTCCTATCCGCTTGGATCATCAAGTAATTGTTGATGGCCTTTATGTGTTCGTATAGTCAGTCCAACATATGGAATGTGGAATTCCAATGGGTGGAAACGTCGCATATCAGACTATGTTGGGGGATGCCATTCGGACGCTGAAGCTCAAGGAGGGTGTGCTTAGCGGTGCACGAGTGGCTGAAGTTCATGCAAAGTTTCCTGGTCATTCTTAGAATGTCTTGCAGATGGGGGGAACATTTCAGGAACCGCTTGACAACCAGATTGAACATGTGTGCCATGCAGGGCGCACGGCTCAGGCTTTCTTGATGCAGCGCAGACAAGATGTTCTTCCCGTTGTCAGTCACCATGGTTCCCATTTTCAGTTGTCTTGGAGTAAGCCATGATTTGATTTCTTGATGAATCACATTGAGCAGTTCCTCCTTTGTGTGACTCCGTTTGCCAAGGCAAACCAGGTGAAGAACAGCGTGACACTGCCGTGCCCTGCTCACTTGGTATGCTGGAGGGGAACTGTGACTTGTTCATGCAGTGGAGGCTGAGGACATGGTGGAGGATGAGGAGGCAGAGTCCAGGACCAACGGCGTGAGAGTGTGGAGGTGGAAGCAGCATGACTGGTGTGGCTGTGCAGGAACCACATTCACCCAGTAGGACGTAAAGGACATGTATTGTCCCGGACCATAGTTACAGCTCCACACTTCGGTGCTGCTGTGCACTTTGGTACACACTGACAAGCTCAAGGACAGGTCCACCTTCTGTTCTACATATTTTTGCAGGGCTTGTACTGCCTTTTCTGAAAATAAATTACGGCTTGGGACTCTCCACCTTGGCTCGGCACAAGCCATTAGCTCTCTGAAAGGTGCAGGGTCCACCACTTGAAAAGGGAGGGACTGCAGCACCAGCAACTTAGACAGGAGCACATTCAGCTTCTGTGCCGTTGGATGAGTGGGCGTATACTGCTGTCTCTTGGAAATCGCTTCGGTGATGGATTGCTTGCGGAATGACTGACGAGAAGTAGGAGGAGCAGGAGCATCTGGACCAACAGAAGAAGGGAATGACAGACAGCTCTCTTCAGCTGAGGTGGTGGAGCCTTGGCTGGCTGAAACAGGGAGTGGCGTGCCACTGGGTGATGTAGCAGTTGCTGCAGCAGGCTGGACGACCACATTGGAGACACAGTTCTCCCAGGCCGCTTTATGGTGATGCTGCATATGTTGACGCAGGGCCGTGGTGCCAACATTGGGACCCTGGCCACGCTTCAACTTCTGTTGACATAGATCATATGTTTTCGCCACAACGGTCCGTACTGACTAACTGCTACTGCCGTTGATTCTGGGAAACTGTCACGCCGAGCGCTCCGGGTCCCGCTGCTTCCATGTCTCCGGTGGGGACGCGATCCGAGGTAAGGGACGTGCCCGCTCTCGGATCGCGCCGCGTGTCTCTCACCTGCCCAGTCCTCCTGTTCAGTCCCGGCACGCGCGGCCCAGCTCTCTAGGGCGCGTGCGCACCGGGTCTCTCAGATTTAAAGGGCAAGTGCACCATTAATTGGTGCCTGGCCCAATTAGTCCCAAGCACTCCCTACACTATATAAACCCACTTCCCCTTCCTGTCCCTGCCGGATCTTGTTGCCTAGTGCCCTGTGAAAGTGTTTCTGTGTGTTCCATTGCATGTGTACCCAGACCCTTGCCGTTGCCCCTGACTACGAACCGTTGCTGCCTGCCCAGACCTTCTGCTATGTCCGACCTTGCTCTTGCCTTGTCCTTGTGTACCGCACCTGTCTCAGCTGTCCGTGAGGTTGAGTCGCTATCGGGTGGAACGACCTGGGGGTTGCCTGCCGCTCCAAGTCCATCCTGCTTTGCGGCGGGCTCTGGTGAAAACCAATAACCCCTTAGATTCCGTTCCCCTGGTATGGCCCACGCCATCACCTCACTGACACAGAGGATCCACTACCCGTGTCCTCCCTGCATACCAGTCCGGGTCCTGACAGTAGATCCGGCCATGGATCCCGCTGAGGTCCCGCTGCCCAGTGTCGCTGACCTAACCTCCGTGGTCGCCGAGCAATCACAGCAGATCGCGCAACAAGGACAACAGCTGACTCAGTTGACCGCTATGCTGCAACAGCTTCTGCCGCAACAACAGCAACCATCTCCTCCGCCAGCTCCTGCATCTCCTCCACAGCGAGTGGCTGCTCCCAGTATCCGCCTGTCTCTTACAGACAAGTTTGATGGGGACTCTAAACTGTGCCATGGGTTCCTGTCCCAGTGTTCCCTACACCTGGAGATGATGTTGGGCCAATTTCCTACAGAACGGTCTAAGGTGGCGTTCGTAGTCAGCCTCCTGTCTGGAAAGGCCTTGTCATGGCCACACCACTTTGGGACCGCAACGATCCTGCCACTGCTACAATCCAGTCCTTCTTGTCAGAAGTACATAGCGTCTTTGAGGAGCCAGCCCGGGCTTCCTCAGCCGTGACTGCTTTGCTGAATCTTGTCCAAGGGAGTTCTTCTTTGGGCGAATACGCCATCCAGTTCCGCTCCCTCGCCTCTGAGCTATCCTGGAATAATGAGGCCCTCTGCGCGACCTTCAAGAAAGGCTTATCCAGTCACATCAAAGATGTCCTGGCTGCACGAGAAATTCCTGCTAACCTGTCTGAACTCATCCATTTGGCCACCCGCATCGACATGCGTTTCACGGAAAGACGCCAGGAACTTCGTCAGGAAAAGGATCTTGTTCACACCAGGCGGTTTCCCTCCCAGGCTCCTCTCTTCCAACGTCCTTTGCAATCTGTTCCTGTGCCTCCTGCCGAGGAGGCTATGCAAGTGGATTGGTCTCGCCTGACCCAACAAGAGAGGACTCGCCGTAGGAATGAAAACCTGTGCCTATACTGTGCAAGCACCGAACATTTCCTAAAAGACTGTCCTATTCGTCCTCTGCGTCTGAGAAACGCTCCCACTCACCTAGTTAACGTAGGAGAGTCATTGCTAGGAGTGAATTCTACCGCTCCACGATTGACTTTACCTGTGCGGATTGCTATACCCGCTAGTACTACTTCCTTCTCCGTTGTGGCCTTCTTGGACTTGGGTTCAGCAGGAAGTTTCATTGAAGCCTCCCTAGTCAACAGATTCAACATTCCAGTTACCCGTCTTGTCAAACCTCTCTTCATTTCATCCGTTAATGGAGAGAGACTGGTCTGCACCGTGCGTTACCGCACTCAACCGCTACTCATGAGTGTTGGAGTTCACCACCATGAACATATTGAATTTTTTGTGCTACCCAACTGCACTTCTGAAATTCTTCTGGGCTTGCCCTGGCTCCATCGTCATTCGCCTAGCCTCGACTTGGTCACCGGGGACATTAAGAGCTGGGGATCTTCTTGCCACAAGCGATGTCTCCACCCAGTTTCTTCCTGCCAGCTCTCCATGGCTACTCCTTTGCCAGGTCTTCCTAAGGCCTATCAGGACTTTTCGGATGTCTTTTGTAAGAAGCAGGCAGAGGTCTTACCTCCACATAGACCCTATGACTGCCCTATCGACCTGCTCCCTGTTACCACACCGCCCCGTGGTAGGATTTAACCACTTTCTGCTCCGGAAACCCAAGCTATGTCTGAGTACATACAAGAAAACCTCAAAAGAGGTTTATCCAGAAATCTTCTTCCCGGCTGGAGCTGGATTTTTCTTTGTCACTAAAAAAGATGGATCTCTCCGCCCTTGTATTGATTACTGCGGTCTCAATAAAATTACCGTAAAAAATCGCTATCCTCTGCCTCTCATCTCCGAACTCTTTGACCGACTGCGAGGTGCTATGATTTTCACCAAACTAGATCTAAGGGGCGCATATAACCTCATCCGTATACGAGCAGGCGATGAATGGAAGACCGCCTTCAATACCAGAGATGGTCACTTTGAATACCTAGTCATGCCCTTTGGTCTATGCAACGCCCCAGCAGTCTTTCAGAACTTTGTTAATGAGATTTTTCGGGATATGCTGTACTCCTGTGTGGTGGTCTATCTTGACGACATCCTAATTTTTTCCTCCAACCTAGAGGAACATCGCCTTCATGTTCGTCAAGTGCTCCAGCGACTACGCCAAAATGAACTTTACACTAAAATTGAGAAGTGTCTATTCGAACACAGCAGTCTTCCCTTCCTGGGATACATTGTGTCCGGACAAGGTCTCCAAATGGACCCTGATAAACTTTCTGCGGTAATGGATTGGCCTCGTCCCACTGGCCTGCGAGCAATCCAAAGATTTCTCGGATTTGCTAATTATTATCGTCAATTCATTCCCCACTTCTCCACCATCGTTGCTCCTATTGTAGCACTGACTAAGAAAAATGCTAATCAGAAATCCTGGCTGCCTCAGGTGGAGGAAGCCTTTAACCACATCAAAGCCACCTTCTCCTCTGCTCCAGTCTTGTCCAGACCTGATCCTCAGAAGCCCTTCTTCCTCGAGGTTGACGCCTCCTCTGTTGGAGCCGGAGCTGTTCTCCTACAAAAATCCGCTAAAGGAAAAAATGTCACTTGCGGATTTTTCTCCAAAACCTTTTCACCTCCAGAAAAATATTATTCCATCGGAGACCGTGAACTATTGGCGATTAAGTTGGCCCTTGAGGAGTGGAGACATCTTCTGGAAGGATCCCTTCACCCCATCACCATCTATACAGATTACAAAAATTTGTCTTATCTCCAATCCGCCCAGCGGCTAAATCCTCGCCAGGCTAGGTGGTCGTTGTTTTTTGCCCGTTTCAACTTTCAGATCCATTTTTGTCCCGCAGACAAGAATGTCAGAGCTGATGCTCTATCTCGTACCACCGATGCCTCTGAAGCCGAGTCCCTTCCTCAGCACATCAATCCCCCTGAGTGCCTGATCTCTTCTGCTTCTCTGGTACCTGTCCCTCCAGGAAAGACTTATGTTCCTCCCCATCTTCGCCTCCGGATCCTCAAATGGGGCCATTCCTCCCTTCTGGCTGGTCATGCTGGAATAAAAAAGACTTTACAGTTGATTGCCAGACACTATTGGTGGTCCTCCTTGGAAAAGGATGTGACCGATTTCGTACGTGCCTGTACAGTATGTGCACGTGACAAGACCCTTTGTCAGAAACCTTCAGGTCTTCTCCATCCACTGCCCGTGCCTGAACAGCCTTGGTCCCACATAGCCATGGACTTCATCACTGATCTTCCTGTATTCCATGGCAACACTGTCATCTGGGTGGTCGTTGATCGTTTTTCCAAAATGGCTCACTTTACTCCGCTTCCAGGCTTTTCTTCTGCGCCACAGTTGGCGAAGCAATTTTTTCTGCAGATCTTTCGTCTTCATGGGCTTCCCACGCATATCGTCTCGGATAGAGGCGTTCAATTTGTGTCTAAATTTTGGAGAGCTCTCTGCAATCAATTAAAGATCAAATTGAATTTCTCGTCCTCCTACCACCCGCAGTCCAATGGACAAGTGGAGAGAGTGAACCAGATCCTTGGTGACTACCTGCGACATTTTGTTTCCTCCCGCCAAGATGATTGGGTCGACCTGTTACCCTGCGCTGAATTCTCGTACAATTTCAGAAACTCTGAGTCATCCACCAAGTCTCCGTTCTTTGTGGTATACGGCCGTCACCCGCTTCCCCCCCTCCCCATCCCCACTTCATCTGGAGTTCCTGCCGTAGATGAATTGACCCTGGACTTCTCCACTATCTGGAAAGAGACTCAAAAGTCGCTCTCACTGGCCTCTTCTCGCATGAAGAAACATGCGGATAAGAAAAGAAGAACTCCTCCTGTCTTTGCCCCTGGTGACAAAGTGTGGCTCTCTGCCAAATATATTCGGTTTCGTGTCCCTAGCTACAAGCTGGGTCCTTGTTCCTCGGGCCATTTAGAGTCCAAAGTCAAATCAACTCTGTCTCCTACAAGCTCCATCTTCCTTCTTCTCTTCGTATTCCTAACTCCTTTCATGTATCCCTTCTCAAACCTCTCATTCTTAACCGCTTTTCCCCCAAGGTCACCGTTCCTGCTCCTGTCACTGGGTCCACTGACGTCTTCTCGGTAAAAGAAATCCTCGCTTCCAGAGGTAAAAAAAAAATTCTTGTTGACTGGGAGAATTGTGGCCCCGAAGAGAAATCTTGGGAGCCCGAGTACAATATCCTCGACAAGGAGCTCATCCATAGGTTCCTGGGCTCCAAAAAGAGGGGGAGACCCAAGGGGGGGGGGTACTGTCACGCCGAGCGCTCCGGGTCCCACTGCTTCCCCGGAGAGCTCCCGGCGTGCCCGTGTGTTCAGCACTCTAGTCGGCACCACTAACCGCAAGCACTGCTTCCATGTCTCCGGTGGGGACGCGATCCGAGGTACGGGACGCTCTCGGATCGCGCCCCGTGTCTCTCACCTGCCCCGTCCTCCTGTTCAGTCCCGGCGCGCACGGCCCCGCTCTCTAGGGCGCGCGCGCAGGGTCTCTCGGATTTAATGGGCCAGTGCACCATTAATTGATGCCTGGCCCAATTAGTCCCAAGCAGTCCCTACACTATATAAACCCACTTCCCCTTCCTGTCCATGCCGGATCTTGTTGCCTAGTGCCCTGTGAAAGCGTTTCTGTGTGTTCCATTGCCTGTGTTCCCAGACCCTTGCCATTGCACCTGACTACGAACCGTTGCTGCCTGCCCAGACCTTCTGCTACGTTCGACCTTGCTCTTGCCTTGTCCTTGTGTACTGCGCCTGTCTCAGCTGTCAGTGAGGTTGAGTCGCTATCCGGTTGAACGACCTGGGGGTTACCTGCCGCTGCAAGTCCATCCCGCTTTGAGGCGGGCTCTGGTGCAAACCAGTAACCCCTTAGATTCCGTTCCCCTGGTACGGCCCACGCCATCACCTCACTGACACAGAGGATCCACCACCCGTGTCCTCCCTGCATACCAGTCCGGATCCTGACAGAAACCCTGCTCCACTACCTTGCAGGCATGTAGGCTACCGCAAAGCAGCTGGTCTACCCCGGGACTTTTGGCTCCAGACTTCCCACTGCTGCCACAATGCTGACTCCCAACCATGCTACAACCTTGTTGGCTTAGCTGCTGCCTCAGGGGCAACCTGCCACCCTCTTCTCCTAATGATGATGAAGCCCTTTCTGCACCCGGCTCCCAAGTGCGATCGGCTTCATCATCATGAAGTTGTGTCTGCATGCCACTGATGTCATCCTCAAGTTCCTGAATGGTGTCTGTTTCAGGAGCCTGAATGCTCGCAACACCACCTCAAACACCACTCTCCTCATCACTACTTGTCTACCTAGCAGAGGAAGCAGTGGATGTCTCCTCCACATCTGGGCTGGGCAGTAGCTGCTGACTGTCCTCTAGTTCATCTTCCTTGTTGTATAGTAGAGCTGAGCCCACAACATACAATACTTCTCTGCATAAGGGAACAGCATAGGACAGAGGCAGTTGGAGGACAGGGACTGCTCCTGGGCCATACCAACTGAGGGTTGAGTCTAAGGAACCCACCAACTGTTGACTGGGGGTGTCGGATGTCACATGTGATGAAGTGGATGAGCAAGTTAACCAATCAATGACGGCTGCTGGGTTGCTGGTAAAGACACGACCGTTAGCTGATACGGGGAGCTCAGGCCCCTCGCTGCGACTCCTGCTGCCACGCGACCCTACTCTGCTGCGACGTCTGCCTGCGTCTGATAAATTTAGGCCTCTGCCACTCCTCAGTGCATGGCCTGGCACTTCTCTGCCTGACACACTTGTAAAACAGTGGTGTGCATATACAGTTTACTTTTTATAGACAAATACGCCCCTGTACGGCTACAACAGAAACTTGCGGAACACTCAATGTGTGTGTATATATCCCTGCTTTTACACTAACAGGCCACTATACGCTTGAAACAGAAAACACGTACAATAGCGGAGTGCGCATATATTTCACTTTTTTTAGAGTAATACGCCCCAGTACGGTTGCACCAGAAATAGACATAACAATCTAGTGCGTAAGTCTATTAGTGCTTTTATACTTACTGCCCCTTTTAACTTTAACCAGAAAAAACATAGAACTGCTGAGTGCGTATATATTTCACCAGAAAAAAGCGTAGCAATCTAGTGCATAAGTATATAAGTGATTTTACACTTACGGCCCCCTATTAGCTTTCACCAGAAAAAACTTAGTGTAACTCACATTTAAGTAGACAGGAACACTGGAAGTGGATCCGCTGGACCTGTGTGGCAGATGACACAGACCGTACCAGGGAGCGGAGTCTAAGGTGCTGCTGGTTTTCACCAGAGCCCGCTGCCAAGCGGGATGGACTTGCTGCGGCTTGACCACACAGGCGACTGAGGAAATTTGAGGCCCAGGAGGGATAAGGCAACTCGTAGTCAGGATAGCAGAAGATCAGGGCAGGCGTGACAGTAGCGTAGACAGGAACGTAGCAGGTGGTCAGTAGGCAGTTGGCAAAGGAGCAAGGTCAGGTCACAGAACAAATGGCATGATACACAGCAAGGGAATACTCAGGAACGCTTTCTCTCAGGCACTAGGGCAACAACGATCCGGCAGGTAAGTGTGGGAGGTGGAGGAATATATTAAGTGAGCACAGGTGTTACTTCACTAATGGGCGCACTGGCCCTTTAAATTTCAGAGCTCCGACACACATGCCCTGTATTGTCAGCAATGGTGATTAGTGCGCACACACAGTCTCTGCTCTCTCAGCAAAATGCACGTCTTCGTCAATGGCTGCTGAATATATAGGACTGTGACATCACAGGGCTGGCAGCGTGCTGCTATGTGATTCAGGGTAATCCCACCTTCCCAGAGTCCCTTGCCCGCATAAAATGTAGTAAACGAAGCGATTCGTTACCACGAAGTGCGAGGAAATTTGGATTTGTTAACTTCGATTCGCCCATCTCTAATATCAACTGGAAATGACGACTTGGTATGTTGTTTTTAAAAAATATTCTAAAACAAAAGATGCAATGAAAAGTCCCTTCACCCTGTTCCAAACTATTATGCAAATTCTATTTAATTGTCACAAAGATTAAATATTTTGTTTACAGTTTAACTCATGGATGGCATTATGTCTCAGGGCTCTTTTGATCACTGAAAACAATCTCGGGCACCTGTGATACTTAGATTGCCAGGTGAGCCCAATTTAAGGAAAAACTACTAAAGATGGGTGTTCCACATTATTAAAGGGGTACTCCCCTGGAAAACAGTTTTTTTTTTTTAAATCAACTGGTGCCAAAAAGTTAAACAGATTTGTAAATGACTTCTATTTAAAAATCTTAATCCTTCCAGTACTTATCAGCTGCTATATGCTCAACAGGAAGTTCTTTTCTTTTTGAATTTCCTTTCTCTCTGAAAACAGTGCTTTCTGCTGACACCTCTGTCCATTTTAGAAACTGTCCGGAGCAGGATAGGTTTGCTATCGGGATTTGCTCCTGCTCTGGACATTTCCTAAAATGGACAGAGGAGTCAGCAAAGAGCACTGTGGTCAGACAGAAAGAAAATTCAAAAAGAAAAGAACTTCCTCTGGAACATATAGCAGCTGATAAATACTGGAAAGGTTAAGATTTTTAAAAAGAAGTGATTTACAAATATTTGTAACTTTCTGGCACCAGTTGATTAAAAAAATGTTTTCCAGTGGAGTACCCCTTTAAGCAGAGCACCTTTTTAATGAAAAAGGATCTCTCTGCTGCTGAAAAGAGTGAAATAGTCCAATACCTTGGACGAGGCATTAGATGTTTCACGAAAACTTAAGCGTGATCATGAAGAGATTTGTGGCTGATTAAGAGCACAGACGGGTTCATGCAGATTAAGGCACATTGAGGAAGATTTCTGCCAGATCCATGCATCGGATCAAGAGAGCAACTGCTAAAATACCATTACATAGATGCAAACAGATATTTGAAGCTGCTGGTGCCTCTGGAGTCTCATGGACATAAAGGTGTAAAGTCCTCCAGAGTCTTGCAAATGTGCATAAACCTTCTATTCGGCACTACCAACCAATACTCACAGGCAAAAACGGCTGCATTGGGCAGAAAAATACATGAACTAGTTTTCAAACAGTCCTGTTCACTGATGTGTGCCATGCAACCCTGGATGGTCCAGATGGATAGAGTAATGGATAGTTCGTGGACGGCCACCAAGTTCCAACAAGGTTGCGACATCAGCAAGGTGGTGGTGGAGTAATTTTTTGAGCCGGAATCATGGCAAGAGAGCTGGTCAGCCCCTTTAGGGTCCCCGAAGGTGTAAAGATGACCTCTGCAAAGAATGTGGAGTTTCTGACTGACCGCTTTCTTCCCTGGTACAGAAGGAAGAACTATGCTTTCAGTAATAAAATCATCTTCATGCATGAAAATGTATACATCTCATGCTGCAAAGAATACCTCTGCAACAATGGCTGCTATGGGGATAAAAGGAGAGAAAGTCATGGTGTGACCTCCATCCTCCCCTGACCTCAATCCTATTGAGAACCTTTGGAGCATCCTCAAGCAAAAGATCTATGAGGGTTGGAGGCAGTTTACATCCATACAGCAGCACTGGGAGGCTATTCTGACATCTTGCAAACAAATTCAAGCAGAAACTGTCCAAAAACTCAGTTTAATGGATGCAAGACTTGTGAAGCTGCTATCAAATAAGGGGCCCTATGTTAAAATGTAACGTGACCTGTTAAAATGTTTAACCCTTTAACGACGCAGGATGTATATTTACATCCTGCGCCGGCTCAGCGCGACCCCGCATCACATCGCGTTGGTCCCGGCGCTCATCAACGGCCGGGACCCGCGGCTAATACCACACATCACCGATCGCGGCGATGTGCGGTATTAGCCCTTTAGAAGCGGCGGTCAAAGCTGACTGCCGCTTCTAAAGCGAAAGTGAAAGTATCCCGGCTAGTCAGTTGGGCTGTTCCGGACCGCCGCGGTGAAATCGTGGCATCCCGAACAGCTTGCAGGACACCGGGAGGACCCTTACCTGCCTCCTCGGTGTCCGATCGACGAATGACTGCTCCGTGCCTGAGATCCAGACAGGAGCAGTCAAGCGCCGGTAACACTGATCACAGGCGTGTTAATACACGCCTGTGATCAGGATGAGAGATCAGTGCGTGCAGTGTTATAGGTCCCTATGGGACCTATAACACTGCAAAAAAAAAGTTAAAAAAAAAAGTGTTAATAAAGGTCATTTAACCCCTTCCCTAATAAAAGTTTGAATCACCCCCCTTTTCCCATAAAAAAAATAAAACAGTGTAAATAAAAGTAAAAATAAACATATGTGGTATCGCCGCGTGCGTAAATGTCCGAACTATAAAAATGTATAATTAATTAAACCGCATGGTCAATGGCGTACGCGCAAAAAAAATCCAAAGTCCAAAAAAGCGTATTTTGGTAACTTTTTATACCATTAAAAAATGAATAAAAAGTGATCAAAAAGTCCAATCAAAACAAAAATCATAACGATAAAAAAATGAGCCCTCATACCGCCCTGTACGTGGAAAAATAAAAAAGTTATAGGGGTAAGAAAAGGACATTTTTAAATGTATAAATTTTCCTGCATGTAGTTATGATTTTTTCCAGAAGTACGACAAAATCAAACCTATATAAGTAGGGTATCATTTTAACCGTATGGACCTACAGAATAAGGATAAGGTGTCATTTTTACCGAAATATGCACTGCGTAGAAACGGAAGGCCCCAAAATTTACAAAATGGCGTTTTTTCTTCGATTTTGTCGCACAATGATTTTATTTCCGTTTCGTCGTGAATTTTTGGGTAAAATGACTGATGTCACTGCAAAGTAGAATTGGTGATGCAAAAAATAAGCCATAATATGGATTTTTAGGTGGAAAATTGTAAGGGTTATGATTTTTAAAAGGTAAGGAGGAAAAAACGAAAGTGCAAAAACGGAAAAACCCTGAGTCCTTAAGGGGTTAAAAAGTTAAATTGTTGTTAAAAGTTTGATTAAAATAGCTTTTGATTTCAGTAAATATGCTGGAAACACAACAAATGATAATTTTTTAGTTCTTTACAACCTGTAAAGTGTTTTGAAACTTCCTGTGCATAATAATTTGGAACAGTGCATTGTAAGTTTTTTATGTTTATAAAAAATACTGTTATCATTAGGAAGTTTGTTCAATTAAATTTGAATTGTACTCAATAGTTGATAACATGAGAATTATGCTGACAGTTATTTACATCAATTGTTTAGGTAAATAAGAAAAATATAATTTGCATAATAATTTGGAACAGGGTGTAAACAGCAGCTGAGACAAACTGCGCAACAAATGTAACCAACAAAACCAGGGTAGAACCAATGATATTTTCCACCAATGTTATTAAGAACTCTCTTCAGCATACAAAAAAGATGAACAAGTCCTAATAGTTAACATTTGTCCCTCTGATCTTAACATCATCGAGTCTGTCTGTGATTACCTAAAGGGACAAAAGAATCACAAAAGACTTGTGGTTCTCCAAGTGTACAAGTGTACCTAGAAGAGTTGGTGCTGTGCTGAAGACATACAGTAGAGTGGTCCCATCAAATATTGACTGGATTAAATGTTCTCTCCTTTAGGTTTCCCTTCTGTTATTTGATAAACATTAACTATAAACACTAAACTATTAACACTATTAAACATTAACTATTAACACTTTCATTTTTAAAACCATTCCTACATTTTCTCAACATTGGCCTAAAACTTTTGCACAGTAATATACATATAATTCATGTATTTTCTTTTCCTTTTTTTGTTCGGTGGTGGTGGGGGGAGTGGACTATGTGTATAGGTTTCATGCTGATATGGGATTTGCGAAATCATACTTGTAATTTTTGCTGGGAATGGGGCTCTGAGTCATTGGGACAGTTTTGCTGCATTCACACGGCAGAAATTCCGCTTGAATTTTCTGTGCGGAATTCTACCTAAATTTATTGCCCATTCTGCAAGGCTATTCACACAGCAGAATTTCCGCAACGTGCGTTCCGCTGCAGGAATCCTACATTACGGACTTCAGCTGCGTAATCCCATTGAATTCTATGGGGCTTGATTTCTTTCGAATTTGTGCACAATTTCCACGGAATGCATTCAAAATTCTGCACAGAACCAGTGCGGATGCAGAATTCACGTGTGAACGTGGCCTTTGCTGGCCTTGATTAACAGTTTTCCTTATATACACAAATAGGAAGAGATCTACTAGTCAAAATGCCTGGGACCGCTGATGACTCAAAGCCCTATTTCTGGCCAAATTTATGGTGTACAGCTGTTGGGGACAAATTACATTGGTCTTCATTGGAGCTGTAGGTACAAATTTTTTTTTAATCAACACTACTTACAATGTTTCTTTTTATAATTTAGGCTTGGTTCACACATAGTATTTTGGTCAGTATTTGGTTAGTGGGTCCAAAACCCAGAAGAGGTGCAAATCTCTTCATTATAGTTTTTCCCTGTTTCAAATCTATCTATCTATATGAATTTAATTAGCTTGTATTTATGTAATGTCTGATTTTATTTGTTTTTGTCGTAATTTTTTTAATGCTATATCAAGATTATTATTTTATTATTACTGTTGCTGTAATAACTCCCTAAATAAAGATAATGTAATGGGGTTATCCAGAGTCTCAAATGCTTCTACACATATGGCAGATCGAGCTCTGCCATACAGTACATGCAGATAAGCACACTTCTCAGCCGCTTTTTCTTTTTAAAGTATTGCTATAGATTTAGGTTACTCAAATTGAGAAACAAACCAATGATTCTCTCGCAGATCATGTCATTAAACAGATACAATAAAAATAAATACATATTTACGAGATATACAGCATGCACAGCAATTCAATAGAACAGCTATGTGCGCATTTTCCCCGTATTTTTGTTACTGTTGAAAATATAGTGAGAGAGCGGGAGGCTCAGCTATACTGCCTGCCGCTGTTGGACCATTAGTATGGAAATTAGGCATGTGTGTGACAGGTGGCCTTACAACCAACACAATTAACTTTCTCCATTACCCTGCGTGCTGACAAAACAGATGCAGCATCAATAAGCAAAAAATCCACAAACACTGAATAAGAATGACAAGTTGCACGCCCCTATTATTTTCCAAGGAGGAGAAACATAAATCCTACAATTAAATGTGTAAAGTTCCCTTATTTTCACGCGAAACATAGTTTCGATGATCTGAGGACTGAGATGAATGGTACATTTTTGATAGCAGTTGTGAAAAAAAAAATTATAGGCTTTATGTTGTTTGTTGGATAAGACAATGTTTACATGAATTGTGATCATTCCGCCATTCACTGAAGTCACTGACAAATCCAAATAATTACATCAGTGCCTTAACCATATGTCCACATTTTCTGGATATTAAACATGAGCTTTTGTGAATGACTCTTCATTTAGATATAACTCTGTCATTCTAGCAAGATATGCTATTCTTTCCATATATTTTAACTAATGACAAAATATACAAGCTACACAAGCAACTCAATCTCATAATATATCTATGTGCCATACATATCATCGGTTAGTGTACAGAGGATCTATCTATTAAAATGCCAGGCTGAACTGGTGCATTAGTAATATGGCTGTTATTAGGGATGAGTGAATCAAATCTGACAAATCCAAATTCGTTGTGAATTTCAGGAAAAATTTGATTTGCAACGAATGCGAATATCGCCGCGTTTTGATCACGCAAATCGCTTCATTAAACTTCATTTAGTGCGGTCCAGGCTCCAGGGCATCTAAAATGGTGGATCCACATGTGAGGACATGGGGCAAGGAATCCTGGAAAGGCGGGAACAAGGGTCGGCAGGATGATCTTAAATCACATGCAACATGCAGCCTATCAGTAGCCATCAACCCCTGTGATGTAACAGTCCTATATAAATCGGCAGCCATCTTGTGGCCAGTCACTTCAGCTTTTTAATGCAAAGAGAGAGAGGGACGGAGAGCAGTGTGTTGCACAGAAAAGCTTTTTTACAGCAGCGATTAACCTCAAGCCCAAATCCAGCCTAGAAGCACTGATAAGGAAGGGAGTGAGATTGAGAGAGAGAGAGTGCAATTTTGGGTGTAGTACACAGTCACTGTGTGCTGCAGCACTGGTGTGTACAACAACTGAAAAGCTAATAGTAGCTGGCCAGTTAAGGTGAGCAGAGTGTAACGGTTGTGGTGAAGTAGATCCGCTGAGCCTATGAGGATGATGGCGTGGGCTGTACCAGGGAGCAAAGTCTAAGGTACCGCTGGTTTTCACCAGAGCCCGCCACAAAGCAGGATGGACTTGCTGCGGCAGGCGGCACCCAGGTCGTTACCCCTGATATGACTCGTCCACACTGCCGAGGTAAAGCGTGGCACAGGAAGGAAAGGGAAACTTGTAGTCGGGGACAGGCAGGAAGGTCAGGATAGGCAGCACAGGAGCGTGGTCAGGAAACGTAGCAAGGAGGTCTGATACACAGTAAGGCAGAACACAAGTATGATATGTTTTCTCTGATGCTGTGGTCCACAAACATACGGCAGGGGTCTGGAGGAAGTGAGGAACCATGTAAGGTCAACGCCAGACATGGCCCAATTAGGGGTGCACTGGCCCTTTAAATCTCATGGAGCCAGTACGCACGTGCCCTAGGAAGCGAAAACGTGCACACCGGCAGACAAAGGGGACAGAGGAGGCACGAGGAGAGTAGGGTAAGGAACAGGCAGCGGGCTGCGCGCGATCATATCCCGACATGCGAATCGGAGCACTGACAGAACAGGGAGTGCACTTGCAGCCAGCACATCTGACCGCAGTGCCAATGATAACACAAAGCACAAAAAGCATATTGTCCTCTATTAAGTTTAACCAGTGCGTACATCTAAGTGGTGTACCATTTCATTCCTGTTAAAGTCTTAAGGGCCTAGATACTTTGAAAGGCCAGGCAAAAATACACACCTGTTGGTGTTGTAGACAAATACTGTTTTAAGCGTACTGGAGCGCATTGTCCTCCCCTCATAAGTGCATACCACATACCTACATCTAAGTGGTGTACCATTTTGTTCCTGTTAAAGTCTTAAGGGCCTAGATACCGTGAAAGGCCAGCCAAAAGTACACACATACCAGCAGGTGTTGTAGACAAATACTGTTTTAAGCGTAGTGGAGCGTATTGTACTCCCCTCATATTCGCACTAAGTGTGTCAGGCAGAGAAGGGCCGGGACGTGCACAGAGGAGTGGCAGAGGCCTAAATTCATCAGGCAGAAGTCGCAGCAGACTAGGGGCGAGTGGCAGCAGGAATCGCAGCGAGAGGCCTGAGCTCTTGTTATCAGCTAGTCGTCGTGTCTCGACCAGCAACCCATCTGCCGTCATCGATTGGTTAACACGGTCATCCACTTAATCACAAGTGACATCTGACACCTCCAGTCAATAGTTGGTCGGTTCCTCACACAATGCTCAGTTGGCATGGCCCAGGAACAATCCCTGTCCTCCCATTGCCTCTGTCCTATGCTGTTCCCTCTTCCACAGAAGTATCCTATGCTGTGAGTTCAGCTCCACTAATTAGTGAGGATGACATACTAGAGGATAGTCAGCAGCTACTGCCCAGCCAAGAAGTGAAGGAGACATCCGCCGCTTCCTCCGTTAGGCGGACAAGTAGTGATGAGAAGAGTGGTGTGGGAGATGGTGTTGCGAGCGTTCAGGCTCCTGAAGCAGACACTGTTGAGGAACCTGAGGAGGACATCAGTGACATTCAGACACAACTCGATAATGATGAAGCCGATCGCACTTGGGAGCCGGGTGCAAAAGGGAAGAGGATTGCAGGTTGCCCATGAGGCAGCAGCTGAGCCAAAAAGGTGGTAACATGGTTGGCAGTCAGCATGGTGGCAGAAGTGGAAAGTCTGGAGCCAAACGTGCCAGGGGTAGACCACCTGCTTTGCGGCAGCCTAGTGGAGATAGTGGAACAGGGATTCCCAGAGTCTACAGCAGTAGCAATCAGTGTGGACTGTTGTTGGGAAAATCAGCTACGTGGTGGTGTGGTAGTTTTTCATCAAGCATCCGGAGGATGTTAACCTGGCCACATGCAAGATGTGTCGACAGAAGGAGAAGCATGGCAAGGGTCCTAATGTTGGAACCACGGCCCAGCGTCAACATATGCAGCGTCCCCATAAAGTGGCCTGGGAGAACCGTGGCTCCAATGTGGTGGTCCAGCCTGCTGAAAGGAGCTGTCTGTCGCTACAGATGCTCCTGCTCCTCCTACTTCGAGTCAGTTATTCCACAAGCAATCCATCGATGAAGCCATGTACAAGAGACAACAGTATGCGCCCACTCATCCAATGGCGCAGAAGTTGAATGTGCTCCTGTCTAAGTTGCTGGTGCTGCAGTCCCTCCCTTTTCAAGTGGTAGACTCTGCACATTTCAGAGAACTGATGGCTTGTACCCAGCCGAGGTGGAGAGTCCCAAGCCGTCATTTCTTTGCAAAGAAAGCAGTTGCAGCCCTGCACAATTTTGTGGAACAGAAGGTGGGCCAGTACTTAAGTCTGTTGGTGTGTACTAAAGTGCATGGCAGCGCTGACATGTGGAGCTGTAACTACGGTCAGGGACAATACTTGTCCTTTACAGGTGAATGTGGTTCCTGCACAGCCACACCAGCAACTTGTACAGGTCACGCCGCTTCCGCCTCCATGCTCTCAGGCCGTTGGTCCTGTGACAGTCTGTGACTCCGCCTTCTCATCCTCCACTGTGTCTTCAGCCTCCACTGCACGGACAAGTTTCAGTGCCCCTCCAGTATACCATGTGTGCAGGGCACGGCGGTGTCACTCTGTTCTTCACCTGGTTTGCCTTGGCGAACGGAGTCACATAGGGGCGGAACTGCTAAAAGTCATTCATCAAGAAATCGAATCATGGCTTACTTCACGAAAACTGGAAATGGGAACCATGGTGACCAACAATGGGAAGAACATCTTGTCTGCGCTGCGACGAGGAAGCCTTAGACATGCACCCTGCATGGCACACGTGTTCAATCTCGTTGTCATGCGGTTCCTGAAGTGTTCGCCCCATCTGCAAGACATCCTAACAATGGGAAGGAAACTTTGCATGCACTTCAGCCACTTGTACACCACAAAAACACACCCTCCTTGAGCTGCAGCGTCAGAACTGTATCCCCCAACGTAGTCTGATTTGCAACGTTTCTACACATTGGAATTCGACCCTCCATGTTGGACCGACTATACGAACAGAGAAAAGCCAGCACCAATTTTTTGATGATCCAAGTGAATAGGGTTACTCCTCTGTGTAAATTCAATGTCATCTACACCAGCAAGTATTGATGTGATGCAAAGATTTCTAAAAGGTGGAAGGGAACAACGTATGGTCCATTGTAACCGGTGGGGGTAAAAACTTCCCCTGTAAGGCCCTACTCTCGCATTATTAATTCCCCTCTTGGCATGTGTTACTTGCCCTAGAAAGGGCAGCCCCACACAGGAACTCCTCCTTATTTCCCCCAACAAACATTGCCATTTCCCAGGGTTTTAGGTGGAAATAGAGAGAGTTTCCTGTGTGGGAACTCCCATTTTAGGGTGAGTAACACTTGCCAAGAAGGTAATTAATAATGCCAGAGTAGGGCTTTATAGGGAAAGTTTTAACCCCCACCTGCCACATTGGACAATACGTTGTTCTTTTCCACCTTTTCGAGAAAAGTGTTACTCGTCTTAAAAAGGGCGGCCCCACAAAGGAACCAATCCCTATTTCCACCTAAAAACCCTGGGAAATGGCAGTGTTTGAAGGTGGAAATAGGGAGAGGTTCCTGCATGGGGCTGCCCTTTTTAGAGTGAGTAACACTTGTCAAGAAGGGAATTAATAATGCGAGAGTAGGGCTTTACAGGGGAAGTTTTTACCCCCACCGGTTACAATGGACCATACGTTGTTCCCTTCCACCATTTAGAGGTCTTTGCATTACATCAATACTTGGTGGTGTAGGTGGCACATGGTGTTTTTTGCACAACCTTCCTTTTCTTTGATTAAAAAAAAAAGTTTTGGGTCCATATATTTTATCCTAAGCATATTATTAAAAGTTAAGTTTAACGTAATGCATATCCTCAATACTTGTGCCCACTAACACTTTTACAAAATAAACCGTTTTCTTCTGCCTACCTGCCTCAGCTACTATTCTGATCCTGCCATCTGCCTGATGCTACACATCTGATGCCAAGTTCTCCTTTTTTCACCCACATTCATCACCGGGTACTGGTATTGCCACTCACCGCACTACTCACTGGTATTGCCACTCACCAGGTCACTTTCAGGACTCCTGATGCTGCTGCTGCCATCTCCAGGCTGTCTCATTCTGCCACCATATGTTCTCCATGTGCTGATGCCAGCTCCAGGCTGTCTCATACTGCCACCATATGTTCTCCTCTTGCTGCTGCTACCTCCAGGCTGTGTCATTCAGCCACTATATGGTCTTCTCATGCTTCCACCACCTCCAGGCTGTGTCATTCATCCACTATTTATTCTCCTCTTGCTGCGCGCCAACTTCAGGCTTTGTCATTAAGCCACTATATTGTCTCCACATGCTGCTGCCAACTCCAGGCTGTGTCTTTCAGCCACTATATGTTCTTCTCATGCTGCCTCCACCTCCACGCTGTGTTATTCAGCCACTATATGGTTTCCTCATGCTGCCACCACCTCCACGCTGTGTCATTCAGACACTATATGGTCTCCTCATGCTTCCGTCACCAACAGGATGTGTCATTTAGCCTCTATTTGTTCTCCTTATGCTGCCGCAAACTCCAGGCTGTGTCATTCAGCCACTATATGCTGCTGAAAACTCCAGGCTGTGTCATTCATCCACTATGTGGTCTCCTCAGGCTGCCGCCAACTCAAGGCTTTGTCATTCAGCCACTATATTTTCTAATCATGCTGCCGCCACCTCCACGCTATGTTATTCAGCCACTATATGTTCTCCTCATGCGGCCGCCATCACCACGCTAGGTCATTCAGCCACTATATGTTCTCCTCATGCTGCCGCCACCTCCTCGCTGTGTCATTCAGCCACTCTATGGTCTCCTCATGCTGCTGCCACCTCCACGCTGGGTCATTCAGTCACTATATGGTCTCCTCATGCTGCTGCCACCTCCATGCTGTTTCATTCAGGCACTATATGGTCTCCTCATGCAGCCACCAACTCCAGACTGTATCATTCAGCCACTATATGGTCTCCTCATGCTACCGCCAACTCCAGGATGTTTCATTCAGCTGCTATGTGGTCTCCTCATGTTACAGCTACCTCCACGCTGTGTTATTTAGCCACTATGTGGTCTCCTCATGCTGCTGCCACCTCCACACTGTGTCATTCAGCCACTATATGGTCTCCTTATGCTGCCGCCACCTCCACGCTGGTTCATTCAGTCACTATATGGTCTCCTCATGCTGCTGCCACCTCCATGCTGTTTCATTCAGGCACTATATGGTCTCCTCATGCGGCCGCAAACTACAGGCTGTGTCATCCAGCCACTATACGTTCTCCTCATGCTGCCACCACCTCCACGTTGTGTCTTTCAGCCACTATATGGTCTCCTCATGCTGCTGCCACCTCCACGTTGGGTAATTCAGCCACTATATGGTCTCCACATACTGCCGCCACCTCCATGCTGAGTCATTCAGCCACTATATGGTCTCCTCATGCTGCCACCACCTCCACGCTGTGTCATTCAGCCACTATATGGTCTCCTCATGCTGCCACCACCTCCACGCTTGGTCATTCAGCCACTTTATGGTCTACTCTACTCATGCTGCCGCCAACTCCAGGCTGTGTCATTCAGCCACTATATGTTCTCCTCATGCTGCCGCCACCTCTACACTATGTCGTTCAGCCACTATATGGTCTCCTCATGCTGCCGCCACCTCCACGCTGGGTCATTCAGCCACTTTATGGTCTACTCTACTCATGCTGCCGCCAACTCCAGGCTGTGTCATCCAGCCACTGTATGTTCTCCTCATGCTGCCGCCACCTCTACACTATGTCAATCAGCTACTATATGATCTCCTCATGCTGCCGCCGCCTCCACACTGGTTAATTCAGTCCCTATATGGTCTCCTCATGCTGCTGCCACCTCCATGCTGTTTCATTCATGCACTATATGGTCTCCTCATGCTACCCCCAACTCCAGGAGGTTTCCTTCAGCCGCTATGTGGTCTCCTCATGTTGCCGATACCTCGACGCTGTGTCATTCTGCCACTATATGGTCTCCTCATGCTGCCGCCACCTCCATGCTGTGTCATTCAGGCACTATATGGTCTCCTCATGCTGCCGCCACATCCAAGCTGGGTCATTCAGGCACTATATGGTCTCCTCCTGCTGCCGCAAACTCCAGGCTGTATCATTCAACCACTATATGGTCTCCTCATGCTGCCGCCAATTCCAGGATGTGTCATTCAGCCACTATCTTGTCTCTTCATGCTGCAGCCACCTCCACACTGTGTCATTCAGCCACTATATGGTCTCCCCATGCTGCTGCTACCTCCACACTGGGTCATTCAGCCACTACTCAGTCACTACTCATGCTGCCGCCAACTGCAGGCTGTGTCATTCAGCCACTGTACGTTCTCCTCATGCTGCCGCCACCTCCACGTTGTGTCATTCAGCCACTATATGGTCTCCTCATGCTGCTGCCAACTCCACGCTGGGTCTTTCAGCCACTATATGGTCTCCTCGTGTTGCCGCCACCTCCATGCTATGTCATTAAGGCACTATATGGTCTCCTCATGCTGCCGCCACCTCCAAGCTGGGTCATTCTGCCACTTCATGGTCTTCTCATGCTGCCGCCAACTCCAGGCTGTATCATTCAGCCACTATATGGTCTCCTCATGCTGCCGCCACCTCCATGCTGTGTCATTCAGTCACTATATGGTCTCGTCATGCTGCCGCCACCTCCACGCTGGGTCACTCAACCACAATATGGTCTCACCATGCTGCTGCCACCTCCATGCTGGCTTATTCAGCCACTATATGGTCTTCTCATACTGATGGCACCTCTAGGCTCTGTTATTGTGCCGCTGTGCAACAGTGATTCTAATAGTGACGTCTCTGATCTGCATTTCATTCTACACCCCTAGTGAGGCTCAGTGTAGGCCAGAAATAGCCGTTTTTAATAGTGATTTCCCGCAAATACATTCAGACCGAAACAATTTTTTGGGCAAAATTTGCCGAATCGGCAGAATAAAATTTTTCAAAAATGTGCTCTTCTCTAGCTGTAATCATATAGCTTAACCTGCCCATCAGTAGAATAAATATTGGTGGATATATGGTTGATCATCATTTCAATAATACCAATAGGGGTATTATTGACCATTGTCATATTTTTAAAAGATGCTTAAGTAGTTGAAAGTACCTTTTTTGCAACTTTTTGCTTCCTTTTCCGGTTCTGTGTCCTAGCCCTGGGCACACGTTCACTGGCAAGTTTTGTCAGAAGTAAGCGTCATTATGACAGAGCGGGCATAAGCTGGCCAAGCTCCCTGGGATAGTGAGAGTATGTGACATATTATCACAAAATGGCGGCGCAGACAGTAAAAAAATCTGAAAATACTGGACTTCTGGTGGGAAAATGGGACCAAGAAAAAGGACACATACAACCCCCGCATATTGGACAATAATTATTCCTTGCTGACATTATGACTTTTTTCTGTTCTGATGTGAAAAATTCCTGTTTTGATGACATAGCTCAATATTACCGTTCACCAAGAAAAAGAATACCATCAGTAGAGAAGATCCGCAAGTCTCTGAACATTTCCAGTCAGGCTAAGCAAATAAATTAAAACTAAATAAGATTACAGGAATGGACTTTAGGAATACTCATAAAAAGACTTTGTCACCTCCACAACCTCCCACCATAGACTAAAGTAATCAATACGTAGTTTAAAAAATCTGATTCCGAATCTGACATTTTTATCTTTCTAACCACTTGCATTCCCTCACTGTAATCCATGGCATGTGGTGCATGCTGATCCATAGGGAGGGCTCCTCAACAATATAATGGAGAGGACTACTAAGGCCACTTTCACACTACAGGTATCATCCTACTTTTTTACTGCTGTTATTTTACAATAACGGATGAAAAAAAATGGATGCAATAACTGGTAATAACGGATGATAACTGATGACCATCATCCGTGATTTTTAATGTTTTTTTCTTTAAAAAACCTGATGTTCATCCGTTATCATCCGTTATTACCAGTTATATCTGTTTTGTTATCAGGTTTTTAACCCTTTTTGTAAATCTGTACTGAGCATGCTCAGTACAAAAAACGGATGTTAAAAAAACGGGCAATAACGGATGATAACGGATTTTTTTTGAACATCCGTTTTCTATAGACTTCACTGTTAAATTTTAACTGCCGTTTCTTCACCATTATTTTTGCGAGACCAACAATTTGTGCATGCACTGTCTTTTGTGCCGGCAAAAATAACGTACATTAGTAAAAACGGACATACCTGATGCAAAAAGATAGTCAAAAAATCCCATTGACAAGAATGGGATTTTTTGACGGCCGTTTTCAGTACTTTTTGCCGTGAGTAATAACGCAGGTTTTTACTGGATGATATAGTGTGAAAGGGGCCTTAGACTCCTACATTTGAAAGCATTCAAGAGTGAATACAAGTGAGTAGAAAGATAAATAAAAAAATCCAGCTTCCTTGTCAGCATCCATTTGGTTATAGACTGCTTACTGTAGTTTATGGGGAAGGTTTAGAGGTGACCTTTCTTTAAAGGGGACCTAAGAAAACAACTTGCACCTGGTTCTCCTGCATCAACTGGGTTGCAAAAACTCTCCTTTGGGAAACTACAAGATAGGATGCCCACAACTGGCACACAATTTATATACTGAACATGCCTGTTTGATTCCCTAAGAGCCCTTTTGAATAGGCCAATGTCTGCACTTGGCACCATTCTAGTAGATTGTCTCCCTTAAGGCTGTGCTTACATGGTGTCTTATTAGCGATTCCATTGTGGTAACTCATATGTTTTTTGCTGCCTTTGGGTACATTCACACATACAGGATCTGCTGCATATGTTTGCTGCCTATTTTGTGCTACTGATTTAGCTACCCATTAACTTCAATGGGTAGCAAAGTCAACAGCAGAAAATATGCAGCAAAAATATGCAGTAGATCCTGTACGTGTGAACGTACCTAAAGGCTGCATACCCTTTTAATGGAAAGTGAGCAAATCGCAATAAAATGGCACATTTTACAGTAAATTGTACAATATGTTGAGCACAACCTTAAGCCCTTCGTGTAGACCTTCACTTTCATAATTGTCGGCTAAACTAGCTATGGTGACAGATTCCACTTTACTTTATCACAGAACACCTATACTTACCATGAGTTGTATTTCATGACATAATTGGTCCTAATAGCAGGTCATTACTCACAGACTGAAGGAGAACATTACCAGCCTTGTTTTACTTCAGCAAGTAGGTGTTAATGAGATAACCTGTTCTCCACTGACACCTCTGGGGAAGGAACAGTTTTATGCATCATGTGAAAGTTACTAGAGTCCATTAGTAATGATAGGTAGTGGTGGGGAGCCATCATGTTACTATGCTAAACCTAATGACCTTGTAAATGTCCATTTAGTTAGCTTAAATCACATGCAACTGTAGGGAAACTTATTAACTTACCAGCTTAGTAGTCTTCTCATGGACAGCAGCATTAAGTACTGTTTAATTTTAAATGGGCCCTGTCAGATACAAAAACTTTTTATATGTTGTTCATCTTGGGAAAACATTAACCTTTCTAATATACTTCATGAGAAAATGTTATTTCTTTTTTCTAGAAATCACGGCTTATATAATCATGGCTTTGTCCAAACTAAAGCACAGCCATGGACAAAGTCCAGTAAGTAAGGGTGGGCTGGCACTCCTCTGTGATCTCTCCTGTCTGATAAGACTCCGCTGTGCTCTCTCCTGTCTTGTAGTATTCCTCTGTGCTCTCTCCTGTCTGATAGCACTCCTCTGTGTTCTCTCCTGTCTGACAGCACTCCTCTTTGCTCTCTCCTGTCTGATAGGACTCCTCTGTGCTCTCTCCTGAGGAGTGCTATTAGACAGGAGAGAGCACAGAGGAGTGCTATCAGACAGGAGAGAGCACAGAGGAGTACTATCAGACAGGAGAGAGCAAAGAGGAGTGCTGTCAGACAGGAGAGAGCACAGAGGAGTGCTATCAGACAGGAGATAGCACAGAGGAATACTACCAGACAGGAGAGAGCACAGAGGAGTCTTACCAGACAGGAGAGAGCACAGAGGAGTCCTATCAGACAGGAGAGAGCACATAGGAGTACTATAACACAGGAGAGAGCACAGAAGAGTCCTATAAGACAGGAGAGAGCACAGAGGAGTACTATCAGACAGGAGAGAGCACAGAGGAGTACTATCAGAAAGGAGAGAGCACAGAGGAGTCCTATCAGACAGGAGAAAGCACAGAGGAGTCTTATCAGACAGGAGAGAGCACAGAGGAGTCATATGAGACAGGGGAGAGCACAGAGGAGTACTATAACACAAAAGAGAGCACAGAGGAGTCCTATCAGACAGGAGAGAGCACAGAGGAGTACTATCAGACAGGAGAGAGCACAGAGGAGTACTAAAACACAGGAGAGAGCACAGAGGAGTACTTTCAGAAAGGAGAGAGCACAGAGGAGTACTATCAGAAAGAAGAGAGCACAGAGGAGTACTATCAGACAGGAGAGAGAGAACAGAGGAGTACTATCAGACAGGAGAGGGCACAAAGGAGTACTATCAGACAGAAGAGAGCATACAGGAGTCCTATCAGACAGGAGAGAGAACAGAGGAGTCCTATTAGGCAGGAGAGAGCACAGAGGAGTCCTATCAGACAGGAGAGAGCACAGAGGAGTACTTTAAGACAGGGGGAGCACAGATGAGTACTATCAGACAGGACAGAGCACAGAGGAGTACTATCAGACAGGAGAGAGCACAGAGGAGTGCTATCAGACAGAAGAAAGCCCAGAGGAGTCCTATCAGACAGGGAAGAGCACAGAGGAGTACTATCAGACAGGAGAGAGCACAGAGTAGTGCTATCAGACAGGAGAGAGCACAGATGAGTGCTATCAGACAGGGGAGAGCACAGAGGAGTACTAGCAGACAGGAGAGAGCACAGAGGAGTGCTATCAGACTGGGGAGAGCACAGAGGAGTGCTATCAGACAGGAGAGAGCACAGAGAAGTACTATCAGACAGGAGAGAGCACAGAGGAGTGCTATCAGATAGGAAAGAGCACAGAGGAGTCCTATCAGACAGGAGAGAGCACAGAGGAGTACTATCAGACAGGAGAGAGCACAGAGGAGTACTATCAGACAGGAGAGATCACAGAGGAGTGCAAGCTCAACCTGATATACTGGACTTTGTCTATGCTTGTGCTTCTGCTTGGACAAAGCCATGATTTTCTAAGACATTATTTCAATAAAAAGGAAATCAAAATTTCTTATGAAGTATATTAGAAAGGTTAATGTTTTATCAAGATGTACAACATATAATTTTTTTTTGTATCTAACAGTGCCCATTTAATGTATTTGCTTGGTTTTCACAGTGATCCTTTAGAAGACATGACACTGGAAACTATTTAAGGTACGTTTGCATACTGATTTTTTACATTGTAATGAAGAGGATTTTTTATTTACACGAAAACACACTTTGTATTTCATTTTAAGGCTCGGTTTCCACACAGGTTTTTTTATTTTTATTTTTTAAACTGCCACTGCAGTTTTTGAGCCAAAGCCAGAAGTGTATTCAGAAGGAATGGGAAATATAAAGTAAGGACTTATACTTCTCCTACCTACTGGATCCACTCTGGAGCCCAGAAAAAACCTCTGTGGGAGCCTAGCCTTAAGGTCAAAAAACATTACCAAATATGTTTCCCTTTTGCCCTGAGTAAGTTTTGATAACTAGAAACAGACAAGTGGAGGGAACTCCTAAGCACAACCATACGTGCAGCCCAAATGTGTTTACAGTATAGATCACCATGAAAATCATTGTGAATCACGTGCTCATTTTAGTTATACTATTGGACGTAAGAACATCTATACAGTCATGAATTCTCTTTCTCTCTTTATAATGCAAACAGCTTAATAGCAGTTGTAGAAAACACATTAGAATATTTCAACCAGTTGTCCAGTAAAATCAGCTAGAAGGAACAGTAAAATTAAATAGAACAATAAGGAAATCCAAGAACACTAAGATGGTAAACTACGGGCATATAACTAGTGTTATCCATTGTAATAGAGCTTGTTACACTTGTAGGGATAGCCAGGAGGATGAAAGTCAAACAAACAAACCAGAACTTTCTGTTGTGTCTTTGCAATGCTTGTCATGTCATTGTCGTTTTAGTGCCACCATAAAACCTCCCCTTTCAGTGAATGTGACTGCCTTATTGCCATAGCCAAGACAATAGAAGACATTTCACTGTTACAAAGGAGTTTAATGATTAAGAAGGTCGGCCATAGCTCCCGGACACACACACAAGAAAAAAACATTCCTGCACAACCATGAATCTGCCTTGATTCCAAATGTTTCTTTGTTCACATGAAGCGTTAGTAATACAAGCATTTGAATTTTTCACCCAAACCTCCCACCAAGCGTATAGTTAATGTATAAATCCCTATTGTGTTCTTACCTACTCTAGTTATCTTCCTACTCAACTTTTCAACTGTGGCTAAAACACATTCTGTTGGATGGTACATTAAAACCCTATTGAAAAAAAAAAAAAGACTTTGCCAAAAGCCTGCACAGAATGCATTAGAGATAAAGTTCTGTAAAAATCCATGTTCTGCCATAAGGAAATCAGAAAACAGAAATATATTTAATTTAAATAAAAGGAGTTTTAATGATGATAAATGAATATTATTTTACATACTTACTAACCAGGAAAAGTTTGTTGACTGTGGGATTAAAATTCGTTCATTGACTTCTAATGGACTATGATCAGTGCTGGCAGCTGAAGTGGACATGTAAGAGGGGTTCCCCAGAACTGATTTATTTTGTTGAACAATGGAAGAACTTTCTTCAACAGTCCTTTAATTGGGGTCAGGACTTGATCTTTGCAAAGCCAGTTTGTGCCTAAGTGACTGCCAGCTCTGTCTGTTCCACCTTGCCAAATGGATCTCAAAAAAGATACTGTTTGGTACATCCTGCCCTGCTTCATGGTATTGCATTAGTCACTTCACCTCACTGTGCACATAGGCCTGCTGCAGAGTAGCCCTGTGTGTCTGCTCATAGGAAGTGTTGCTCGCGAATATTCGCAATGCAAATTTTATTTGCTAATATCGCATTTTCGCAAATTTACGAATATTCGGGAATATAGCACTATATGTTCGCAATTATGAATATTCGTTTTTTTTTTTTTCACAGTACACATCACAGTGATCACCCCTCTCTGCTTCTAGCTTGTGTGGTGTAAAGAAGGCTCTAATACTACTGTGTGAGACTGGCGTACGAATTTTGGCACATGCGAAAATTTGCATATGCTAATGTTCGTATAGGTGGATTTTCGCATATGCGAAAATAAACGCGAATATTACGAATATGCGAATTTAGCGAATATTCGTCCATATATTCGCGAAATATCGCGAATTCGAATATGGCCTATGCCGCTCAACACTACTCATAGGTGAATATGCAGCAAAATTCCCACAGTGCTGCAGATTTTACACAGCATGAAACTTGCTGTGTATATACAAAGTGTGTCTCAGACCTGCTCTTCAACATACTCAGAAAGTCCCTCTCGCCCTAAACGCCATCTCTGCTGCATTTTTCTTTACTCAATCTAAACTCCATTTTAAATGCCCCCCTATTTTCTCTCCCTATGCAGCAACAATGTGGTACAATGCTCAGTGCCACCAAACTGCCCCTCTATGTCAGCATTAAATGGGCACTGTCATGAAAAATTATTTTTGATATGTTGTAGTACTTAAGTACTACAACATATCTCTAATATACTTTTATTTAAAAAAATGCTTTTAAAACATTTTAAAAGCATTTTTAGCATCGGCTCCTGGCTCACTCCTTCCCCCATGAAACTCCTGTCCTGGGTGCCTCCAGTTGTTTTACCACTACAACTCCCAGCATGCCCTGACAGCCAATAGATGTCAGGGCATGCTGGGATTTGTAGTGGTGAAACAGCTGGAGGCACCCTGTTAGGAGAACTAAGGGCGGAAGTGCCGGCCCCAGCAGGCATCAGTGACGTGGTGCCTGCTTGGGAATTCTGCCTGGTAGTGAGCACACTACCAGGCAGACTAAATGCCATTTTAAAAATAGTTAAAAAAAATAAAGGCAGGGAGGGTGTTAGGGATAGAAGGGAAAAAGGCAGGGGCAGAAAAAAAAAACATGATGGTGGAAGCTACCCTTTAAGCCCTGCATAGGTCTGCACTAACATGACAATAAGTCTGTCTGCATTACAATGAGCCCACTAACCCTCCATAATACAGGAGCAATACATAAATACAGTGGGTACAACTACAATCACAAGGGGCCACAGTGGAGGCAGTAGGAAATACAAGATAGGATACAAGAATACTTTAAGAAGGCAATGGGGGACTCCACAAATGATTCTTAAAGGGGTACTCTGCCCCTAGACATCTTATCCCCTATCCAAAGAATAGGGGATAAGATGTCAGATCGCCGGGGTCCCACTGCTGGGGACCCCCGGGATCGCTGCTGCGGCACCCCGCTATCATTACTGCACAGAGCGAGTTCGCTCTGCGCATAATGACGGGCAATACAGGGGCCGAAGCATCGTTACACCGCGGCTACACCCCTCATGATGTCATGGCCCGCCCCCTCAATACAAGTGTATTGGAGGGGGCGTGGCGGTCATCACGACCCCTGTCATAGACTTGCATTAAGGGGGCGGGCTGTGATGTCACGAGGGGCGGAGCCATGATGCCACGCTACACCGTCCCCTGTATTGCCCGTCATTACGCACAGAGCGAAATTGATAGGGTATAAGATGTCTAGGATAGGGGATAAGATGTCTAGGGGCAGAGTACCCCTTTAAGTGATTAACAGAACTATACAGCCACATTAGGAAAGCAAGGAAGATTTGGCTTCTGTTGTGTTTTTTCCCAGGTAGACAGTGGCCTCCACTATGTATACGTACTGACAATCAATCCTTTTAGACTTACTTAAAAAGAAATTATATAAAATAATAGTTTAGTGCCGGCCTCCAAAGTATGGAGGAAATTAAAAATATCTGTTGTTACCTTGTTTCTATTGTGAACAGGCTAGGACATTTCTACACAGTACCAAAAAGTGTATTCCATTGTTGTCCTATTTTCCAATTTTTGATCAAGAATCTAACTATTGAACCCCTTACTTTTCTACACACACATATATATTAAATATATATATAGTACATGCATGCAAATAGATTTGGAGACTGAAGTGTAGTAATCTATGGAATGTTTAGGAATAACTTCAAAGCCAGCTCATCAATACAGATCCCAGTTCCCCCAATTCATATTGTGGGGCAGAATGGGAAATTGAGCTAAATGTTTATACAGAGGCTTAAACTCCTGCTGGGCATTGTACAAAACAAGATTAATCATTCATATCTAGTGTCTCCATGTAGGCAGGAGTTCTCTTTAGTGGTAGCTAACATTTGTTCTGTGCATTCTACCAAAGTAATATTTCATACATATTAGTAGTTTCTCATAATCTAAAATAACCTCATTACAAAAATTGTACGTTTTTTAAATCTTTTAATAGAGGCCAATTAACCTAAAAAATAAAAGGCATATAAAAGTATATACACAAAACTCATATCAGGATACAGAAATTAGTTGGGGCATCAGTTAAAAGAGCTATTTTAATTTAGGGCTCTAATGTCTAATTAGTTAAGGAGTTTGGGGTCTTATTTAAATTAAGGAATCCTGCCTGGGGTCTAAATTAATGGAGTCTGGGTTGGGTATGATTTCATTTTACGGTTTTCTCTGGGGTCTAATTAAATCAAATGTGGTCTGAAGTAATTAAGTCTAGTCTGGACTGAATTAATTTAAGGTCCTAATATGGAATCCAAGTGATATATTTAGGAGCCTGGTCTGGGTTCTGAATGAATTTTGAGGTTTTGTCTGGGGTCTAATTTATTCAGGGTTTAAGCTTTGGGTTTGAATTATTGTTAAAGCATGCTCTTGAGTCTAAATACTTTAGATTTGTCTAGATTCTTAGATATTGTATGATATCTTGTCTTCAGTTTGAATACATTTTAGGGGTCAGGTCGGCTGTTTGATTTACTTTTGGAATCTGAGTTAATTCTAGACTGGGATCTGAATTAACTTAAGGGCCTACTATGGCGCCTAAATTATTTAAAAGGTCGAAACTATTTATGAGATCTAGACTGGGGTATAAAGTATTTAGAGTTCTAGTTTGGGTTCAAAATTTTATCTAGAATCTAGTTACTATAGGAGGTCTGGTCCTGAGTCTCAATTATTTCGCAGATTTGATCTGGGGTCTGATTAATTTAAGTATTATGGTCTGGGGTTTGATCTAATTTAGGGGGTTTGGATTGGAGTATGACTTAAAGGGGTACTCCGCCCCTAGACATCTTATCCCCTATCCAAATGATAGGGGATAAGATGTCACATCGCCACGGTGCCGCTGCTGGGGACCCCCGGGATCCCCGCTGCGGCACCCCGCTATCATTACAGCACAGAGCGAGTTCTCTCTGTGCGTAATGATGGGCGATACAGGGGACGGAGCCGCGTGATGTCATGGCTCCGCCCCTCGTGACATCACGGCCCGTCCCCTTAATGCAAGTCTATGGCAGGGGGCGTGACGACCGCCGCGCCCCCTCCCATACACTTGTATTGAAACGGGCGGGCCGTGACATCACGAGGGGCGGAGCCGTGACGTAACGATGCTCCGGCCCCCCTATTGCGCATCATTACGTGCAGGCTCCCTAGCAGCAGCACCGCGGCGATCTGACATCTTATCCCCTATCTTTGGGATAGGGGATAAGATGTCTAGGGGTGGAGTACCCCTTTAAGTATGGCTTTAGTTCTCTGATCTAAATTAATCTTGGGATCTGAATTGATTTGGGCTGGCTTCACACTATAGAATTTTCAAGTGGAATTCCGTTTTGAAATTCTGCTTGGAAATTCCAGTCGGCATTGCTGGCAATGGGATTCCGCTGCACAGTGCACACTGCAGAATTTTCGAGGCAGACTTATCCCCTCAAAAAATTCCGGCAGAACATTGAAATTGTTCAATGTTCTGAACAATATATATATGGGGATGGCAATGTCTGCGCAGTCCTAGCTCCAACTGATTCAGTCAGTGCTGGTCTTCGCTGCCCGCACTCGGAATCTGCGGCTGGATTTTGTCCGGCCAGAGATTCCGTAGCGTGAAGCCGGCCTTAGGGGTTTGTATCGGGGTCTGAATTAATTTTACGGCCTAAATTTAGGGCTCTTGTCTGATTTATTCTGAAGTCTGGTTTGAGGCCTAATTAATTTTGGAATCTGGTATGGGGTCTGAATTTACCAGGTGGTCTGGTCTTGGCTCTAAAATTATTTAAAGGTCTAGTCTGGGATTTGATTAAGTATAGCCTTCTGGTGTATGTTCTAAAATAATTTAGGTTTTGAATTATTGTTCAAGTCTTGTCTGAGGTGTAAATTAATTTAGGGTTCACATTTGTTTAAAATATTGCAGGGTTCTAGTCTGGTTATTTATCAAACCCTGTGTGTGGTTAGGTTAGGGGTCTAGTCTGGGTTCTGAATAAATTTAGAAGTGCAGAAAATTCAAGTTATATTCCTGCTTCATCTGTATCCTGATTCGTCCACAGTACTACTATTTTCATACTGCAGTGTAATATTTGAGGGCATCCCTTTACATACAGCAATATAGGTACCTGGGGCTGCAGCAGGTATGGCATTGGTGGCAGCAACAGGACAGGGGTTTGTGTTACCTGGAGATTACTGCACAGTGTTGTGAGCACTGGTCCATCCAACAAAAGGCGTTGGCTCTTCGCTCTGTCAGTCACTCTTGTGGCCTCAGGCAGCCTCATGCCTGCAGTCGCAAGAAACCAAGCATTTCTTTCTCTCCACTTTGGCACATGAGTCACATCACCATTTGCCAGAAGAGTGGGGAGGAAGAGGAGATGCTGGTGGACTGCACAGAAGGTGAAAGCAAGAGAAGGGAAGGTTGGCATGTTTTTTTTTTTCCATAATTGAAGAAGAGAAAGTACCTACACTTGGGGGACTACCTACAGAGGTGGCAACATATGGGAAGCAACCTACTGGGAGGCCAAACTACCAGAGTACTATTAAGTACCAGAATCTATCCAGCTAAAATGGTTACAACCTGAGGATCCCCAATCTTCTCAAAGATGTTACACCTGTGCATGCAGACCAAACATTTCTTGCTAAACAATTTGGTGACCCCTTGTCAGGTGGTTATTTACTTAGATTTAAAAGGGGTACTCTGGTGGAAAAAAAAGTTTTTTAAATCAACTGGTGCCAGAAAGTTAAGCAGATTTGTAAATTACTTCTATTTAAAAACCTTAATCCATCCAGTACTTATCAGCTGCTATATGCTCCATAGGAAGTTCTTTTCTTTTTAAATTTTGTTTCTGTTTGACCACAGTGCTCTCTGCTGTTCCTGACATGGACAGAGGTGTCAGTAGAGAGCACTGTGGTAAGACCGAAAATTCAAAAACAAAAGAACTTCCTCTGGAGCATTCAGCAGCTGATAAGTATTGGAAGGATTAAGATTATTTAATAGAAGTAATTTACAAATCTGTTTAACTATCTGCCACTAGTTGATCTTTAAAAAATGTTTTCCACTGGAGTACCCCTAGCTATGATGTCTCTCATATCTGGCTAATTTCTTTGATATTTCACTGGCTTTTTCTGAATCTACAGTGCTAGATGTTCCTGATGAGCCTAAGCAGGTTTCTCAGTCTCATCATAAGGAACATATTTCTCTGGTCGTACTGTCAGCTTCTCAACCAATCATGATAGGTCCTTAAAGATTGATCAAGTTGCTTTGCAACTGGTCAGCTTTCTCAGTCAGCATCCTCCTGTTCTTACCTCTTAGCACTGCCTCTGGCCCACAAGAATGTTAAACTTGCTGTCTTGTCCTACTTCGCTAATGCATTGGATTAATATCTGGAATCTCCGGCTCCTAGTGAATCTCCATTTCAAGTTTCCTCTGGCTGGCTACAGCCATGTCCTATACTATCTGGTCCTAAATTGGGCCTCTGGTCTTCATCTGAAGGAGTTTTATTTCAAGAGAAATACTTAATCTTTGAAAGAACTTTGCAGGAGAGTTCCTAAGAAGATGCTTTTTCCTTAAACCTGTTCCTGGGCTTTGACCTCTGCTGTGACCGTGTTTCAGTTTCATGCTTACTTTCCTGGTGTCATGATCTTGTTTCATGGTCAATGGTTCTGTTCCACGCAACATGCTTAGTTTTGTTCTTTTCTACTTCCTTGTGGGGGTTAAAGGAGTACTCCGGTGGAAAACTTTTTTTTATTTAACTGGTGCCAGAAAGTTAAACTAATTTGTAAATTACTTTTATTAGTAAATCTTAATCCTTTCAGTACTTTTTAGCAGCTGTTTGCTACAGAGGAAAATCTTTATTTTTAAAATTTCTTCTTTGTGTTGTCCACAGTGCTCTCTGCTGACACCTGATGCCCGTATCAGGAACCGTCCAGAGTAGGAGAAAACTCCCCATAGCAAACCTATGCTGCTCTGGACAGTTCCTGACACGAACAGAGGTGTGGCAACACAAAAAAGAAATTCAAAAAGTAAAGAATTTCCTCTGTAGCATACAGCTGCTAAAAAAGTACTAAAAGGATTAAGATTTTTTAATAGAAGTAATTTACAAATCTGTTTAACTTCCTGGCACCAGTGCATAAAAAAAAAAAGTTTTCCACTGGAGTACCCCTTTAAGTTTAGTACTGATCAGCTGTTTTATGCTCCAGAGGAAGTTATTTTCTTTTTGAATTTATTTTCAGTCTGACCACAGTGCTCTCTGTTGACACCATTGTCCATGTTAGGAACTATCTAGCAGCAGAGGTTTGCAATGGGGATTTGTTCCTGCTCTGGACAGTTCCTGACATGAACAGAGCTGCCAGTAGAGAGCACTGTGGTCAGACAGAAAATAAATTCAAAAAGAAAACAACTTCCTGTGGAGCATACAGCAGCTGATAAGTAATAGAAGGATTGTGAATTTTTAATAGAAGTAATATACACATCTGTTTAACTTTATGGCACCAGTTGATTTAAAAAAAATTGTTTTCCACCAGAGGGGTACCTTTTAAGGGTGAAAATCAGGGATCCAAGCCAGATCTGGTCACCGTATTAAAAAATATAGTGTGAATGCACCCTAAGGGTTCGTTTACACTTACAAGTCCGCAGCGTAAAATACTCAGCGGATCTGCTGACGATGGACCCTACAGTGTTGTCTCTATTTGTGCCTGTTCATAGTGGCAATGCGCTGGGACCCCCTGCAATCTCCCAGCCGGCTAATGCACGTAGCGTTGAGCTCACTGAGCTCGGCTGACACGCCCCCTCCATACAGGTCTATGGGAGAGGCGGGGAGGCACGAGATACATGGAAGGGGTATGTTGGCCGCGACGTCATACTGTTACCGACATGCCTCCTGCACAGGAAAGCCGCAGCAATGACAGGGCCCCGTGCAGGAGATCGTGGGAGGTCCCAGCGTTTGGACCCCCCGTGATCAGACACTTATCCCCTATCCTGAGATTGCTATGGTAACTGTTGGATGCCAAAAATGTAAGCATATAAAGGGCTACTTATTTTACTCCATTGTGAGTCATAACACATTATTATTATTATGGTATCAAGTTAGATACAGGTTTTTCATTTTTGTTGCACTCAGAGCCAAAAAGATTTAGTTGACAAAGACTAAGATAAATCTTTAATATATTCAACAATATCTTTATATTTATTCCTTAAAGAGTACCTGTCACCAAATAAACTTTTCTAAACTAACTCACACTATGTTCCCTAACTACTTCTAACACTCCTACCACCCTTAAAAAACATTTCAGAGCTTTAAAACGCTTTGTATCATACCTTTCTTCTTATTCAGGAGAAAGTGGGCATTTCCCAGCAGGCATGACATCACTGAAGCCTGCTGGGGGACCACTTCCACCCTCACATCGTTGCAGTGCTGTGATTAATAGAAGACCTCAAGCTCTGTGCAGCAGCTTTCAGTCTGTGTATCTTTCAGTAAGGCTCTGTGCAGCTTTTAGTATGTGTATCTTTCAGTGAGGATCTTTGCAGCTTTCAGTGAGGCTCTGTGCAACTTTTAGTCTGTGTATCTTTCATTGATGCTCTTTGCAGCTTTCAGTGAGGCTCTGTGCAGCTTTTAGTCTGTGTAGCTGTCAGTGAGGCTCTTTGCAGCTTTCAGTCTGTGCAGCTTTTAGTCTGTGCAGGGGTCAGTGAGGATCTTTGCAGCTATCAATGAAGCTCAGTGCAGTGAAACATTTCCTGAGTTTGGTCTCCTGCCATTACAAGCAGGAGACCGAAATCTGAGATCTTGACCAGACAGAATGTGTTCTGGCCAAGAAGGGAGACCCCTGGTGGCCAGAAGTATACAGCAGAAAAACTAACATAAAACTTTTTTCTCTTTTTTTTTATGGAAGCCATTTACAACAGTTATTTAGTTGGCATAAGGAATCATATATTATTATTTTTTTTTATGACAGTGCCCATTTAACAGAATTGCCAGAACATGATCAATGACAGATCCTACCTAAAAGGGAGTGCAACACCAACCAAGAAAAAAACAAAAACAAAATAAATAAAAACCCACTTTTTTCCCCCCTGTCCTTCTGTATTCCATTGTTGCCATGTGGGTTAGTAACAGCACCACTGCAAGTGAGTTTAGTACCATTTGATGTCTGAGTGTACTGCAGAACATAGATATAGTAGGAATGAGCTGCATTATGAGATACGTACATTTTATCACATTCATATTGCAAAACTAGTTTTAGTTGTATAAAATTTAACGATGAGTTCACACTGCGTTCTTCTCTCCACTTCACTTTTTCCATTACTGTCTATTTAATTTTGCTGTATGCATAGTAAAAAAAAAAAAAGTAGTCAACTACGCTATTGAGTACACTAAAAAAAAGTATACGGTGCGGTCCTTTTTTAAAATGTTTTTATTTATTTATTTTTTAAATAATGTAAGACAATGGGAAATGGATTATGCTGTATGGCATCTGCTTTTAGCATTTGTTAACGCAAAGGTTTTTTCCCTATGAACCAGACAGTAATAATGTGATTTGAACGCACCCTTACTTCTTGTAGATATTTATGTTACCTTTTGTTGGCCAACTAGGTCAGATGATAGAAAAGCACCAAGCTATTTTAGTAAATGGATGTCAAAGAAACTTTTATTTAGGACAAATTTTTCTTTATTAAATGAAATTTTTGATTTGTCCATTCAGTGGACTTTTTAATTGGGCACATAAGATTTCCAAAGAACAGGGAAATGATATTGATATTAATTCTCCCTTTTATGGTAGGTTTTGATGTGCCATACTAAAGCAATGTTCCAGCTGCTATTTCTAATAAACGTCCTGATCAAACAAGAACTTGCTAATTAGTAAGTTAATGAGGACAAGTTGATATAAATATTTAAGTCAGTAATTTTAACTTTCAAAGAAATGTTAAAACAGCGCAAGATCACAAGTTTCAGCTAAAGCAGCATTTTATTGCTTTCTCCCTTTGAATCCAAATTTATAGGAAGCAGGAAGTCAGGTACTAAGACAGAAGAAGGACTATGCATTTTATTCTTACTGAAGATAATTTGGGACTATAGTGAAAAATATACACTCCCTGACAAGGTCATACGGAGAAACTTTTGAATCAATGTAAATGAAAACCAACGTAGTCCCTATGTGACTTTTTAAAATGTATTAGGCCAGGTTTACATTGGGTTTATGTTATTCGTCACAGGTATCTGTCATCATTCACCTAGTGAGTCAGTTCGGCCTGACTTCTGCTGGTATACATGGAACTCAATAGCATGGCTTGCAGTGTACACTTGCATCACATTTTGGCAGTACCTGTGAAAGGCACCATAAATGCAATGTGAACCTGGCTTAAGGGACTCAATTCACGGAAATGCACTACTCACGGGTGTACCGTATTCTTGGACAAACTGCAAATTGGAATGATGAAGGACCAGTAGTTATATGTGAAGTCTTCTCTGGTTGGCATTATCATTATGTATTGCATGACCATGTCCAGGATATATATAGGGGTTAAAAATCCAGGATATGAGCTTTCTCCAATGCCGACTGTTGCAGCAGGGTATTAGTTGTATGTTATAGTTGAAACACACTGCTGATGGTTACGGCTACTGAGCAGGAAGAAGTGGTTCACTGCACCATACATGTTGAAAGGGTTGAACAGAGACGTGAAATGTAAGGGTATATCAATAATAATAATAATAGTATTTATTGCCATGAAATCCCACAGCAAAATGACATGCTTTTGGGAGAATTTTGTTCAGTGTACAAATGGGGTAGATGGAAACAGTTAAATGGGCACTGTCAGATACAAAAACTTTTGATATGTTGTAAAGCATGCAAAACCAATAGGTTTTGCAATTGCTTTCTTTAGAAAATATTCAGTTTTTCATACTGAAAAAGCCAGTCAAACAACTGACCCCCCCTGCCTGCTTGAACACATACTAGTCCTGCTGTGTCCATGCATCATCACCATGTCATGGACACACTTCCTTGATTGACAGCTGTGAGTGCATGGCTTACAGCTGGAGGTAAAATCCTCCCACTGTCAGCTTGTGTCCTGCTACTGTCAGTGAGGACAAGCTGGGAGTTGTAGTTTTGCTAATGCTAGGGGAGATATGAGCAGACAGCATACTGAGGGAGGGGGCGGGGACCTGCACAGTGAGGCTCCGCCCCCTCCCTTTCAGAGGAATTCAGACTAGTGAGCTAAATTAAAAGTGTAATAAAAAAATAAATAAAGGTGCTAGACACATACAAATTAGATGTACATGGTCAGGATTAGGTACTGAGTGATATATTAAAAAAATGTTTTATTTGTTGAATCTGACTGGTACACTTTAAGTGTCAAACATCTATTTACTAACGTATGTATGGATGGATGGATGGCTAGAGAGACAAACAGATAGTAAAATAGAGTCATATAAAAAGTACAAATGTAACAGTTTATGAGGAGTTTTATCATTTTATTTCTTAGTAGCAATGTAACATATTTACAGTAAGAATCTAGACCTTTATTCATCATGTGCCTGTAGAATGTTCCCTGAATAACAGAATTTGGGACTTTGTGATTTCGGGATAAGATCTACCGTTTGCCAGGAGGTGATGTAATGTCAGACATTGTTGCCCAACACTCACTGGAGACTGGAAGGGAAATAAGAATAAAATCAGGCCATTAGCAGGAGACCTGCTGTGGTCCCACAGCTAAAAGCTGCCTGTGGTTGAATTTCCCAGCATTTAGAGATGCTGTCCGCATTCTGTGGTTCTGATCTTGTGTGTTGTAGCTGTTTGAGGGGGAGTCTGCCCGCTGGGTGGGTTTCCTTTCCTTCTAGCCGCTCAGGGGAGGTGAGAGGGTTCCGTCAGGTCTCCCCCTTGATTCCCTCAACACACAATAGAATATCCAGCAGTTCCCTCTGCCAGGGAGCTTTACCGTCTCCCATCTCTCACACTGAGACATTTTTCCACATTTCCAGGATTATGACCACTTTCACTTAGATCTATGTGTGTTGCATCCACATACAAAGAAGCACTTGGGGACAGGATTAGTAGGATTAGAAGAGAATCACATATGTCCAGTTCAAGCAATTGGTATTCAAAGCTTTACACTTTCAAATGCCACCAAGAGAGAGAAAAGGGCTTGAGCGCTCACTTTGCATTTCAGCACCATCATGAGGAGGCCTGTGTGCTTTACTTATAGTGGAGTCTAAAGATGTGGTAACTGAAGATAAACAAAGTCTACTATCTCTTTAATCCTCCAACATTCAGAGGCTCAGGTCTACATCGCAGAAAAGCTTCAGCACTTCATAAAAAGAGAAAACAAAACATTTATTTAAATGACTTGGAGGGTGAAACACAGGACTGCTGAAGATCACTCATAAACTATGGCAATCCTCTGACACCGCTCTGAACTCTGCAATGAACCCTGGCTAGGAAATACAAACTTGAACTTAAGTTTTTATATTTTTTGGATATTAATAATAGTTATTAATGCTCCTTAAAAATTGGATTGTATTACATTAATAATAGTGGACTGTGACTAGCAAAAAATGTTTTTAACAAAGTCAATAATTCAACAATTCTTTAGCCGTGTAGATCCATAAAGTCTGTGAAGTACCGTATATACTCGAGTATAAGCCGACCCGAAGATAAGCAAGCCGAGGCCCCTAATTCACCCAAAAAACCCTGGAAAAGTTATTGACTCGACTATAAGCCTAGGGTGGGAAATACATCATCCAGACCCCCGTCACCATCCCCCCCTTCATCATCACCGCCTGTCAATCCCTTCATCAGTGGTCTTCAAACTGCGGACCTCCAGATGTTGCAAAACTACAACTCCCAGCATGCCCGGACAGCCATCGACTGTCTGGGCATTCTAAGAGTTGTAGTTTTGAAACCTCTGTAGGTCCGCAGGTTGAAGACCACTGAGAAGGGAATGACAGGCGGAGAGTTCACTCGAGTATAAGCTGAGGGGGGGGTTTTCAGCACGAAAAATGGTGCTAAAAAAGTCAGCTTATACTCGAGTATATACGGTAGTCTGTTATTTTGGGTCATTGTAATTTTACCCATTCTCATGCTGAAGCCATCAGTATCCTGGAGTAAGATTAACCCCTTAAGGACATGCACCTTAAATGTACGGCGCTGCTGAGCGCTACTTAGCGCACAGCGCCGTATATTTATGGCACAACTGTGACGCGAGCGCAGGAGCTGCACACGCTTCATTCACAGCAAGTCCTGGCGGCTGTCAGCAGCCACGGACCCGGCGGTAATGGCGGACATCAGCGATCGTGCTGATGTCTGCCATTAACCCATCAGATGTTGTGATCAATACAGACAGCATCTGCGGCAGTGCAGCATTTAAAATGGCTGATCTGATCACCCGTGGCACTGCTGTGGGGATCAAATCAGCCAAGATAGCAGATGGAGGTCTCCTCACCTGCATCTATCCATTTTCCGGGGTCTTCTGCACTGATCTGCCTTCCAGCAGGCCAGAGCAGAAGATCGCCGATAATACTGATCAGTGCTATGCCCTATGCATAGCACTGAACAGTATTAGCAATCTGATGATTGCTATAAATAGTCCCTATGAGGACATAAAAAATGTAAAATAAATGTGTAAAAAAGTTTTTAAAAAAGTGAAAAAATGTGAAAAGCTCCTCCCCAATAAAGTTTTAAATCACCCCTTTTCCCCATATTAATACAAAAAAACGTAAAAAAATGCATAAATGTCCGAACTATAAAAATATAATGTTAATGATTCCCTATGGCAAATGGAGTAAACATAAAAAAAAAGTAAAAAATGTCACCTTTTTTGTTACATCAAACTGCAAGATTTTTTTATATAAAGCAATCAAAAAGACACATATATGTCATATTAGTGGTACTAAAACATACAAACTACAGATCATGGTGCAAAAAATTAGCCCTCACACATCCCTGAATAAGGAAAAATAATAAAGTTAGAGGTGGTCAAAATAAGGCAATTTTAAACATACTGATTTTGTAAAAAAATTTGGAGATTTTTTTAAAAGTTGTACAATAATAGAAATGTATGTAACCATGGGTATCATTTTAATCGTATTGACCCAGACAATATACATGCAATTTCTACCGTAAAGTGTACAGCGTGAAAACAAAATCCACCAAATTTGCTAAATTATGATTTTTGTTTATATTTCCTTACACAAAAAATAATTTATTGGGTTTACCATACATTTTAGGTAACATAGGCCTGGCCCACACAGATTTATTACATGATGCACTAAATCTTCAAAAGAAATCGCTACTGATCCTGGAGCCCTAAGGAGCCAATGCACCTGGTCATTCATGGTCTTGGTACATCGAAGAGATATGGACCTAAAGTAATAGTGGACATAACTGTCCACATCCAACAACTGTCTATAAACTTTCTAGGCATTGTAGGGCTAGAGCAGAGGCTAGGGACTAGAGAGCCAGAGCATATAGTGACCAGTTATGTATGTGCAATGTATGAACCCAGTCTTACTTTTGTTTTTTGTTTTCTAACTCTACCAGCCCAATATGTCTGTGAAATGAATATTACATCTGGGAAAAGAAAATTCTTTCATAGACAGTAGTGTTGTTGTGGCTGTACACACATGTCCACACATATTAGATTTGCATATTTCATACAGTATTACAGATATTTTTCTACAAGTTCCATGGCTTTACACTCTGGTCGCATTCTTTATACTGCAAAGCAACTATTTAACAAATAATTAATTCTAAACTAGTACAACACAGTGAATCTGACATATAAGACTTCTATTTGATTTGTGATTGTACAGAATTTTAGAGGCTAGTAGAACATTGCAAGCTTGGCATAGATTTTGGTCTTCTCAAGTTAACAGGCAAAAGCAAGAACAAAGTATAACTTGACATTCCTGGGCTGCAATGCAAAACTTCTAATAGCATCCACACTATCTATTAGCCATGTATAATTTTGGCATATGTGGTAGCATGCCTGCTAAACCACCAGAGCCCAGATGCCACTGCCACCTCTGAACCAATTATTGTTATAATGTCCCCCCCCTTCCCACCCAGTATCAAGTGTATTCTATGGACTTTCAACTTACTGAACCTGATTTTAAATGGGATATATATATATATATATATATGTATATATATATATATATTTCCAAAAATTAACAGGGCGGCACTCCAGCGATCCAATATAAAACTTATTTATTCACCCAAAATGTGAAGCGACGTTTCGACCTACTCAATGAGGTCTTTCTCAATCATACCTATATACATACATATATATTTGAAAATAATTTAAAGTTAAAAAGTTTTACCACTTCAATATTTTATTTCATTTTGATTCTTGGTGTATGATGCTTGTAGATATTAAAATAAGTAAATGCAGGGTCAGCTCACCCTTCCATGGCTTTCGTAATGGCACAGGAAATAATCTGTTGGAGGCACAGTTGATTGCTGGGCTGGATCCCAGGTAGGAGCACAGAGAAGGAAAGATAGAATTTCCAGCTTCCATAAAATGAAGAATTTTATTTCAATCAATTAAAAAACACAAGGTCCAAAAACAAAGTGCAGGATAAAAGCCAAATGAAATGTCAACACGTTTCGGTTTATCAATAAACCTTAATCATAGCGATATATTAACAGAGGAAGGAAGTCCTCTATATATACCTGTAAGTAAAGTAGTAAGCAAGGTATAGGGTCCGTCCATGTAGGGGGTTGAAATAAATGGTCAATAATTATCTTGGTGTGAAATTCACACCCATGCTTCAAAACAGGTACATATAGGGAGGCAAAAAAGAGAAAAATTGCATCACAACAGATTATACAAGATACTAGTAATAGATATGTGAGGTCATTCTTTTAATTCAGTCCTCATGGAAATCTGGTATCCAGACGGAAGATCCAGAATGCCTCTCGTCTGAATACCAATTTCCCCCAGTCTCCACCTCTGCTAGGAGGTTTAACCTTTTCAATGCCTTGTATGCTCAGGCTGGATAAGTCCTCCGCATGCTTCTCATGAAAGTGTTTCGTCAGTCCAGACATGGAACGTTGTGTCCTGTTCAGATCATGCGGCATATGCAAGTGTTCTGCGATTCTAGTTTTTAATTTGCAGGATGTACAGCCTATATATTGGAGATTGCATGCATGGAATATTGCAGAATATATGACGTGGGAAGTCTGACAATTTATGAATGATTTTATATCGTAGGATGTATTGGTGGATAGTGATTGGAAGCGGGGTAGTAAATTGGAGGTTATATCAATTTTTATTTAAGAACCAGCCAAACTCCTCCGCTTCTCCTGTCGAACCTAGCCACACCAGGAGGAGGTCATCCAAATACCTGCCTGCTGGTTGGTACGGCAGGTATTTGGACATCCTCCTCCTGGTGTGGCTAGGTTCGACAGGAGAAGCAGAGGAGTTTGGCCAGTTCCTAAAAAAAATGAATATAACCTCTAATTTACTACTAAGTGGGATGCTGAGAATACCAACTTCTTAGATGTTACCTAAAGATGTTGCTAAACTTTACTGCAAAGAAACTGCAGGCAACAGTTCGCTACACGCCAGTAGCTGCCACACACACCAGGTAACAAGAAATCTCCCTATAGGAGAGTTTGTGAGAACCAAGAGAGCATCCTCTAAACAAAAAGATTACATTGCCACATGTGCAGACATTACATCACACCTCAAGAAAAGGGGGTACAAAGATCGGGACGTTATCAGAGCACAGAACACTGTTAATTCCAAACCAGAAGGTCACTACTTGAAAGATAAAACTATGCAAGCTGAACAATTGTCTAAACCTGACTTGTCAACTTTTAGTACCCCGTACAGTGTACAATATAATAAAATCAAGATATTATTCTACATCACCTGCCTGTCTTACATCACGATGAACAATTATACAAAGTAATATGGGAAGGCATCAGAATTGTCCCCCGTATGATTAAGGTTTATTGATAAACCGAAACGTGTTGGCATTTCATTTGGCTTTTAACCTGCACTTCATTTTTGTACCTTGCATTTTTTTTATGGATTGAAATAAAATTCTTCTGGAAATTTTACCTTTCCTTCTCTATGATGCTTGTAGAATGTATTTATAAATATGGTTTGCATGTGCTGCTGGGACAAGACTAATTTGTGGACAGTCAGCTAAGCTTTAAGTCATTATACAGCAAAAGAAGGTAAAAAAAATGAATAACATTAATAACTGTTACACAACTGTCATGTCTTCATGCTCCTAACATGAGTAGAATTTTATTTTCTACTAGATCAAAATGCCACAGACTTTTATTTCAGGCTATGTTCACACAGTGTATTTTCATATTTTATTGTAAATAATGCGTTTATAATATCGCTGAAAATTTGTGTCCGTATTTGTAAAATAATATTCCCTATGTAAGTCAATGGGGGAAATGGTGGTCTGTGCACACAGTATACATAAAAAAAGTTAGTATTTTTTAAGTAAATCTAATTTTTATTTTATTTACCTACTTTATTTACTTACTTTATTTAGAAGGAGCACATTAATTTAGCAAATACAGATGGCATTTTGGCAATTTGTAGCAATTTTTCAGATGCATTTTTTTTTTACAATAAAATATGCATAAAATATATTGTTCTAACATAGCTTAACAATATAGATGAACATTTGGTTTACTAAGAAGGCACCTACATAATTATTATTATTATGTTTATGTTCATTATTATTATGTTTATAGTATACCAGGGGTCAAGTCCTGGGGAAAAAAAGCGAGATTTCCACTCAAGAGCTGGTCCTCCAGGATTCCTGCTAATGGGAATGGTTATCCTGCTGTGGAAAAAGTGCAGGAACTTAGAGGGACATTTATCAATGTTTGCTTATGTATTCTTTTTTTTTGTAATTTTTCCCTTACTTTTTTTTTGCTTATGTGTGACTTATTTATCAACTGGTTTCAGCCTGTTGATAATTTTCTTTCACGTAAGCAATTTTTCCTTTTTTACTTTGGTAGTAGCTTTTTCTGCTCCATGTTTGAGCTGGAGTAAATTTAGTCACTTTTTAACCCTGTTGCGACTTTTTTTTTGCGCAGTTGCGACTGTCGCAGTTAATAAATACCAGACTACCCGTAGTCCATTTTAAAATTACTACTACGTAGTTAATTTTTGAAAAACTTGCTTTTCTCGCTTTCCAGTCAAAATGTTGCACGAAAAAGCGCATAGTCGCAGTTGTGACAATTTTGCGACAATTATAGTAAAGAAAACCTGACTAAACCCGTTGATAAATGCCCATATTAGTTCCCACACGTTCCTGCAGGACTGGAGCCCTGTAGTATACCAACAATAATAAAATGCAAATTTTTGTGTAAAATAAAAATAGTTCACATGGAACTCTATCATATATGTTTCAACTATTAGCTATCCATGTAGTATGTCTCTAGCTATAAATATATATCTTACATTTTGTATTCATGTGCTTGTTTTGTTACTATACATTTTATACAATTTTATAACGATAAGCAGCATAGGCTTCCTATTATTTTGTCTGTATATAAAGTATGCGTGTATGTGTTTGACAGTTTGATTATGAAAAATATGTGTATGTGTGAAAAAAATTTTTTATTTAAAGAAAATATTTACAGCATTGACTGTATGTGGCTATTTCAGTATTTTAAGCAATGTTTTGTTACATAACTGTATTGGTACACATGTCTATTTTTTGTATTCCTTCACAAATTGTAACTGTACAGATGCATAATGAGCTTGAGTATTTGGGGAGGGAGAAGAAGGCAGCTCCTGCAGTGGTCAGTTGCTTTCAGTGAGACAGTCAGGGGGTTTTGTGTTTCCTTGACTCTGGATGGACCATGGCTGAGATGTCCCAGGGTGGCATCACAATGAATATGAATAGGGCCTCTTGCTTAATGGGACAGTCAAAGCGTACCGCCCTGAATAATGGCACGTCATCCTAACAAGACCATTATAGATAGGAGGGCTTCTTTTGTCTGTCTCCTCTGAAGTAGCTCTATAAATGCTCCTGTTTTCAGTCTGTGTGCAGTGCGTTCACAGCTCACATTGGCTACCTGAAGGCTAGAGGAGAGTGAAACTACTAAGGGAGAAAGTCTATCTCTCTCTCTCTCTCTCTCTCTCTCTATCTTTATTGCCAATAGAGAAGAAAGGACATCAAAGACCTCTGCTTTCCTGTATCTTCTGAAAAAGTTTTCTTAAGGCCTAAGAAAACTTATTCCAAATAGGACACAGAAGAAGATGAATTCTGATTCTAGCTCCATGTCCAGCCGAGCCTCATCTCCAGATATAGATGACATCTACCTACGGGGCCAACATCATTCCCTCCAGGACAGCAGAATGAACTCTGTCTCCTCTACCCAGAATGACATCATGCACAAAATGTCAGAGGAACTCCTCACAAGGCACGGTTTTAAAGGAGAAGGAGAAAGCAGCAACTATAAAATGAAGAAGCAACTATCAGAACATGATGTGCAGACGTTGAGGCTGAAAATCAATGGAAGGGAGCGCAAAAGAATGCATGACCTGAACCTTGCTATGGACGGCCTGAGGGAAGTCATGCCCTATGCTCATGGACCCTCTGTGAGAAAACTTTCCAAAATTGCTACTCTCCTGCTTGCAAGAAACTACATCTTGATGCTTACAAGCTCACTGGAGGAAATGAAGAGGCTAGTGGGTGAGATCTATGGGGGCCATCATTCTGCATTTCACTGTGGGACTGTGGGACATTCTGCCACTCATCCAGTTCACCCACCAAATGCCATCCATCAGATGCATCCCATCCTGGGCAGCGCAGTATCTTCTAATAACACATCCATCCTTTCTGGACCATTACCAGGAATTGGCAGCATTAGACCTGCACATTCTCTGCTCAAAACTACAGCGACCCCTCCGCTCCCACTTGGCAGCAGTTTTCAACATTGGGCAGGCCTACCTTGTCCTTGTACTATCTGTCAGATGCCACCACCACCTCAGCTGTCTACTCTATCGGGCAGCCTGAACAGGATCACTGCAGAAGGCAAAGACTTGCTAAAGTAGTAATTTCAATTATGACAGACTTTTCCCGATAATCTGATAAACTGCATATATCTATAAATGTATACTACTGGTGTATTGTGGTATTCAGGAAGACTCCTTTTGTATCCTTTTTGCATGCATGCTTCTTTACTTTCTGCATCTTTTGTACCGTCATCATGAGAAACATCTCAGTAAGGTAAACTTTAGATGAATTCAATGTGTTATCTGTAAATGTTGAATGTAAATATATTCAGAGATTAGAGTTATACTGTATAGCCTATAATTCACAAAATCTGTAGAAGCGTGTACGATATATATATATATATATATATATATATATATATATATATATAATTTCTACCATAGAACTGAAAAGAACCATGCATGCTAGGAGTGAGTCTTGTGGCTACCAAGCATATTTCCTTGTAACAAGGATTGTAATAATGTGACTGTTCACATATATAGAGACCTGGTTATTGTATTTACCATTACTATCAGTTCCCTGTTGTATATAATTTTGAATTTTTCTTCATTTTTCTTGGTCATGTAGTTCTTACGTATCTGCTGTAATCTATTTTGTTAGTGCATAAAGAGAAAATTTTTATTTTTTTATATATTCTCAATGAGTATGGATATTTATTATAAACCTTCTTTTGTTTAAATAAAAAAAAAAATTGCACTGGACTTTTGTGTTTTTATTATTCTTTTTCATGAAAACCTGAAATGAAGGTTTCAGCAACAATATTTCATATCATTTTAGATTATTTTTATTTATTGTTATGTTACAATAATTCAAACTATGAAGATATTACCATGAGTATGAAGTGATATATATATGTATATATATATATATATATATATATATATATATATGTATATATATATATATATATATATATATATATATATATATACACACACACACACACAATTCTAAGGTGAAAGAAAAAAAAAGCCTCTGATTGTTATGTGTTTCCAAGTCTATGGATTAGTGGATTGTAAAATAAGATGGCATTAGGTCAAGAAGCGATCCAAACATTTGTATAAAGAGATAGGTATTAAATGATCTCATTATTCCCACAATACCGTGTCACCTACCATTTGTTGAAACTGCATGTGATAAGTGTATAAAAATGTATAACTCAGACAGTACAGCTGGGAACAGATGGATACACAGAAGAAATGTTTTGACCACATTAAGAAACAGCTTCATCAAAAGATGGCGACAATTATCTTCAGTCCTCCAGTGTTCACATAATGGGAAACATAAGAACTTCATGTAAGTAAAAACACAGGGCATTAAGTGAGTACTAATAAAACATTTTTTCAACCAATAAAAATAAAAAGGATAAAACATTTTGTAAACTTTAGTATGTAATATAGGATGAAGAACAAATCTAGGCAAACAATCTTTAACTTGTCAGTTAATGGATACAAAAATGGGGGAAATTCAACTCACGAGAAGTTGCCAATAATGGTGGAGATTACCTATCTATCTATATTTTTATCTATCTATCTACACACACATATCTATCTATATTTCTATCTATCTATCTATCTCATATCTATCTATCTATCTCATATCTATCTATCTACATATAATCTATCTATTTGTCTATCTATCTATACATATTTATCCATATATCTATCTACCTATAATCTATCTATCTACACATATCTATCTATCTATCTATCTAAAAAGTCCAAGGAACAGCAGCACACAAAGAAGTAGTGAAAAAAATTGTAGATTTATTCCATCAGTCCAGTGCAATACAGAACAACGTTTCTGCGACCTCACGTCGCCATTTTCAAGCTCCTTTACAAATGGCGACATGAGGTCGCAGAAACGTTGTTCTGTATTGCACTGGACTGATGGGATAAATCTACAATTTTTTTTCACTACTCCTTTCTGTGCTGCTGTTCCTTGGACTTTATTAAAGAGTGAAGCTACTGACCAGAGATCCCACACAGCTTGCACCTATATGTTTCTTAACTTTTTTTGGTTGTGCTGCTCTCCTGGATTTTTCATTTATCTATCTATCTATCTATTTTTCTACCTATCTATTTGTCTATCTATCTCATATCTATCTATCTATCTATCTATCTCATATTATCTATCTCATATCTATATATCTATCTCATATCTATCTATCTATTTCCTATTTATCTATCTATCTCACATCTATCTATCTATCTATCTATCTCATATCTATCTATCTCATATCTATCTCATATCTATCTATCTCACATCTATCTATCTCACATCTATCTATCTATCTCATATCTATCTATCTCATATCTATCTACCTATCTATCTATCTATCTATCTATTTCCTATCTATCTATCTCACATCTATCTATCTATCTCATATCTAACTATCTATCTATCTACCTATTTGTTTATCTACAGATCTATCTATCTACACATATCTATCTATTTGTCTATCTACAGATCTATCTATCTGTCAACACTTATCTACCTTTAATCTATCTGTCTATCTATCAACACATATCTGTCTATCTATTTATCTACCTATATCTACCTACATATATCTAAACATATCCATCTATCTATTTATCTACCTACATCTATTTACACATATCTATCTAGCTACACAAATCTATCTATCTATTTATCTACCTACATCTATTTACACATATCTATCTATCTACACAAATCTATCTATCTATTTATCTTCCTACATCTATTTACACATATCTATCTATCTATCGACCGACCGACCTATCATCTATCTATATGTCTATCCATCTTTTTATTAATACATACCTATCTATCTACCTATCTATCATCCATCTGTTTCTCTAACTATCTATTTATCTATCTATCTACACATTATATTTATTTTATATCTATGTATCTATCACTCTATCTTCATGTATCTTTCTATTTATTATCTATCCTTCTACCTTTTGAGTATTTTATCTTTCTATCTCTCCATCTATATATCCTCTATCAGTTTGGAAATGTTATATATATATATATATATATATATATATATATATATATATATATACATATGTGTACTATCTAACATCTTTCATTCAGTCTCTGTGTATATATCTTTATCTCTCATTATCTATCTCCTATCTACTTAGACATATATATATATATATATATATATATATATATATATATATATATATATCCCCATTCTATCTATCTATCTATATATCAAGCATGCTTGAAAAAGGCTGTACAGGCAGCTGAAACGTTGCATGTTTTATTTGAAAATGGAATAAAACCACCTGCTTTTGCATTTATCTGAGTGGTGCAGCAGCCTTTCTTTTTGTATCTATCTATCTATCTATCTATCTATCTATCTATGAGCACTATAGTACTGCAGGGTTTGCCTGGCATACAGGCCTCCTGTTTAATGTATGCAAGATGTATGAAATATAAAATAACTTCTTAAAAGCATGTTGCAAGTGGTTGCATTTTGCAGTAGAAGCAACATGTTGTGCAAATGTTACTTTCAAAACTTTAACTGTATTGTTATACTACTATATTTAGCTAGCCGTATTGTTATTATGTTATTATGCATTATCTTTACCTAGTACCAAACTAAATAGTTATAGAGGAAAAGTAGTGCACATATCTATGAATTCCCAGTTATATGTTTTCTGTCAAATCAATGTAAAAATAGTTTAAAGTGGATTTTTTGTTCTGGAGAACTGCCTGTCAGCCCACACCAGATCAGAGTAGATAGATAAATAGATGGATATATTGATAAAATATCTAGATGTAGAGTTATTGGCCATTCGATGGAGATTTTCTTTGCATTATATAGGTCTGATTAAAAACTCAGTATTACATAAATACATATTTAGAACATTGAAGTCATGCATTATACTGTATGGCCTGTCTGCTGTAAATTTATCATGGATTTTAATACAAATTTTACACATACTCTTTATCCTTGGCAGAAATTTTCCATAGTATGTGAACTTTGACACTACAACTAGAAAAATAGGTAAAGGGAAGAACCGAGTTGGGTTCAAAACATATTGCACAGATGTCATAGACTACAGTACAAAGTCTTCCTTACAGTAGATCAGTTGATTTTGCTGCTGAAAGTTAAATATAATATTGTAGGAATTACTTTGATCAGATATCACAATCTTCCGGAGTAAACAACTGACCCAGCCCAGAAGACGTAGTAATACATGTTGCCCAGCCCAATGATATGGTACAGTACATGGACAAGCCTGGTCTGCCAAGTTTACAAATGCTATTAGTGGCTCCCAACCATGACTCTTGGTTTAAGCCAATGCAGACAGTCCGGATCAGGGCACTCCCCCACTCAGTAAGCTTATATATTTATATGGAGATTGTTTGGTTACATCAGATAACACCTTTCAGACATATTAATAATTATAGAAACAAATTACATTATTTGTAAACATTTAATGGATTTAAAAAAGATAACTGTTTAAAACCTGTAGGGGAAAGAATAAAAAAATGTTTTTCACTGAAAGAGTAGTGGATGCTTAAATTGGTACTCTGTCCCTAGACATCTTATCCCCTGTCCTTTGGATAGGGGATAAGATGTCTGATCGTGAGGGTCCCGCCGCTGGGGACCCAGCGGCGGGACCCCCACGATTAGACATCTTATCCCCTATCCAATGGATAGGGGATAAAATGTCTAGGGGCGTAGTAACACTTTAAAACAACTTATAGTAGAAGGGAGCAATGCTGAGATTTTCTGAATCCATAGGTTAGTTTGGTCAGGGCACAGCTTAGTATCAGGCCAAAATCACTTGTAGGAAAGATGTCATTGTGGCATCTGCTCTATGTAGTGCAGAGCATATACACAATCATTAATATATAAGGCATACTATGGGACTTTGGTAAAGATTTACTTTCTTTCCCTTTTGTTTAAAGATGTTCAATTTTTAGCAGGAAACCAATAAAATGTGGACTTTACTTATGTCACCATTTAATTTAAACTTAAAGGTGTTATCCAGGAATAGAAAAACAGAGATAATTTCTTCCAAGTTGTGTGTGGTATTACAACTTGGCTCCAATCACTTCAATGTTGCTGAGCTGCAATACTACACATAACCTGAGCACAGATGTGGCGCTGTTTTTTTAAGAAATGAACCCTGTTTTCCTAATCCTGACACTTTGCAATCATTCCAGTTTTCACACAGTTAATTTATCTATTTTTTTTTCTGAATTTCTCAGCAGGAAGGGGAAATTCTCCCAATTTCCAAACATTAGTGTTGCTATTAATAATTCATGTTTTGCATAGATTATAAATGAATTTAATGTAATATGAATTGGGGCTAAACATGTGTATGTTATATACAGAATGTAGTAAGAAACTTTACATTTCTTTACAAACTTCACATTTTTAGAATTGTAACCCAACTACCTTGTCATTTCTGATTGACCCCTAACATGGTGTCCACTACTGACCTGACAACTAATAATCACTGACATGTAAAGTGATAAAGGAAAGTTTATTCTACATTTATCTCTCTCTCTCATTCATATATATATATATATATATATATATATATATTTGTAATGGATACTTGCAGTTCTCTATTTATAAGGTCTGTGCTTTAAGCTTAATGTTAATTTAAAAGCCATACACTTCCAACTTTTTCATCCTTTAATTCTTTTCATTTAGAGAACATATCACTCTGAAGTGATGAAACGGATAAATAATCCCCCATGTCCTACTACAGTAAAAAGATATACCCTCTCTGACTGCACCGTCTCCTGGCTTTGTATCATGAGCTACGGCTTTCACATTCCACAAACTATTTTCAGGCGATCAGCCGTGATGAAGTCCGAGATAGTGATAAAATATTTTTTTTCAAATTCTGGATTCCACTAAGAATTATTTAACATGTGTTGGTACTTTCGGAGTAATCTGATGATGTGTGTTAATATATAATGAAGAATGGAAATACCTATTAAGAACTAGGAGTTAAAAAACTATAGAGAACTAAGGTCATAAGGCATTTGTTACTTGATACACCTGATACATTATAGTTGCTGCTTATATAAAAGGAACTGTTCTTTATTTTTTCTGCACACTTTATTTTTTTTTTCGGTTTAAATTTGTTTTAATACATAAAAAAAAACTATTTATAAGCGTAGATGAATTATTTATTAATATTCATATTCAGTACACATGCACAGTGCATATGCATACATTCATACATACACTATACAAGTGTGTAGACGTATTTTAAAAAAATGCAAAAATAATTACTAAAAATAATAATTTACATTTTGGAAACCAATTACTAAAATATTTTAAGTTGTTTTTTTTCTTTTTTCTTTTTAAAAAAAAAAGCATAATACAAGAGGCCACTTTTCTAATGAAAAAGAAGACAAAATACGGCATCTGATATATACATAGAATCACAGGCTTTATTTATAAATCCAATAAAATCTATCAGCAAAAAAGACGGGTCACCTCTTGTGCATGTTTTATACATTTCAAGACCTTTAATCACAATATAAATGTAAGCAGGGAATACACATCTTTCTAATAGTATAATAAGAATAAGCGTATTCATGTAAAGGTTTTAATGCAGTTTTATACTCTTATTGATATAATAAATTATCCCTAATGATATAGAATGTACAGTAGACGCTTCTAGTTGAAACTATAGCTATAAATGTGTCAGAAATCAAAATCTTGTCTGTACTGTATGTAAAAAGTGATAGAATGTTCAGGAACAATTTACTGATATATTATGTTTTCCCTTTAAACACAATCATTGTATTATTTTTATTTCGTCATATTCATTTTAAAAGGGTAAAATATAGAACTTATATGAATATTTTGCAGTGTTTAATAACTTTCATTTAAACAATACAAACAAACATGCCCAAACTTACAAAGATTTTACACTTTTCTACTTTTGCAATTGCTTATTGAAGTTACATGTATACAGAGAATGTTTTCTTGTTTGAAACTGTAATAGTTAATATAAGGTGCTCTTTTGTATTGATGTTTTACAAAAGCTATCAATGTATTCAATGTATTATAAGTGTACCTAGGTATTAATTCATATTTATGTTTTATAACTGTACATGTACATAATAAGCTGTTTTTAGTAGGAAGCGGTGAAGGGCAGCTCCTGCAGTGGTCAGTGTGTTGTTAGTCTGTCACTCACAGGGTTTTGTGTTTCCCCAACCAAGACGTCCCAGGGTGGCATCACAATGAATATGAATAGGGCGCCTTGCTTAATGGGACAGTCAAACGCACCGCCCTGAATAATAGAACGTCATCCTAGCAAGACCATTATAGATAGGAGGGCTCCTTTTGTCTGTCTCCTGTGAAGTAGATCTATAAATGCTCCCGTTTTCAGCCTGTGCGCAGTGCGTTCACAACTCACATTGGCTACCTGGAGGAAAGGGGAGCTTGCAAGAGCTAAGATAGAAAGTCTCTCACTCTTTTCCTCTCTATATTTAGCTCAGAGAGGATAAAGAAGTTATCAAGACCTGAGTAACCCAACTTAAAATATTTATAAAATGAATTCTGATTCTAGTTCAATGTCCAGCCGAGCCTCATCTCCAGATATGGATGACATGTATCTGAGAAGCCACCACCATCATCATCACCATCATCACCACCAAGACAGCAGAATGAACTCTGTCTCCTCTACTCAAAATGACATTATGCAGAAGATGTCAGATGAAGTTCACATAAGACACTCTTCAAAACCTGAAGGAGAAAGCAGCAAATATAAAATTAAGAAGCAACTGTCAGAGCAAGACTTGCAGCAGCTGAGGCTGAAAATCAATGGAAGGGAGCGCAAAAGAATGCATGACCTGAACCTTGCTATGGACGGCCTGAGGGAAGTCATGCCCTATGCTCATGGACCCTCTGTGAGAAAACTTTCCAAAATTGCTACTCTTCTGCTTGCAAGAAACTACATCTTGATGCTTACAAGCTCACTGGAGGAAATGAAGAGGCTAGTGGGTGAGATCTATGGGGGCCATCATTCTGCATTTCACTGTGGGACTGTGGGACATTCTACCACTCACCCAGTTCACCCACCAAATGCGGTCCATCAGATGCATCCCATCCTGGGCAGTGCATTGTCTTCTAATAACACATCTGGCCTTTCTGGACCATTACCAGGAATTGGCAGCATAAGACCTGCACATTCTCTGCTCAAAACTACATCGACCCCTCCGCTCCCTCTTGGCAGCAGTTTTCAACATTGGGCAGGCCTACCTTGTCCTTGTACTATCTGTCAGATGCCACCACCACCTCAGCTGTCTACTCTATCGGGCAGCCTGAACAGGATCACTGCAGAAACTAAGGACTTACTAAAATAATATTATTTACTGTACAGTACACAACACAAGAGACTTGAATATCACTTTTCATCTATTGGTATTAATTGCATATATAAATATAGATTTGTGGTGATGCAGGAAGACACAGACAAATACCTGTTTGCATGCATGCTTTTTCTTATTTTTCTATGCCATTCTTTTAGTTTTCACATTCTCTGTTATAATTTATAAAGATAAACTATCTCAACAAGGTAAAGATTAGGTGGATTCTTGTGATAATATGTTATATGTAAGTTTCTTGTCATAATGTGAATATTTGCAAAGAAGTGGATGGTTAATAGAGATAATATAGCAAATCTTTGAAATGCTATCAAATACCTGTCTATGTCACTTCCACCAGAGAACTGAAAATAATCATGCATGCTAGGAGTGAGTCTTGTGGAAACATTTGCCTGGCAACCATACAATTTTCCTTGTAACAAGGATTTTATTAGTGAATTCTTTGAAATCTGAAATTTTGGTGTCAATGTGACTGTACACTGTAGGGGGACATAAGACTCTGTTTCCAGTTCTAGAACCACTTCTATATACAGTAGGTGTTGAAAACAATGGACTTTTTTGAACTCTTCAATTGTGTCGACACTTGGTCTATATGCTTCATCCTACCAGGTTTATGAAAAGCTCACTATTCAGAACAACTTCATTTGAATCTGTTCCATTTTTTTATCTTCTCTTTAGTTTCTGAGCATTTGCTTGAAACTATTTTGTTAGGCCTCAAAGAGAGCACGTGTCTTTATTTTTTTATTCTTGATAAGTATAAATCTATTTATTATGAACTTGCTCTGTTTCAAATAAAACAAAATATTTCAAAATAACTTGTGTTTGTCTCTTTATCCAAGTCAAATTTGAAATTAAATTACAAATTGTGAACGTAAAGAAATATCTACTGTCCGATAGTTAAAGGGAATTAAAGCGTATTCTTTGCAGAGATTTCTTCGTATAATCCAGTATACGCTATGCCACAAGGTAATGTAGTCATTAAGTCAATATCTTTCCCCCAGAGTGGTAATTAATTGCTGGATGATGATTATGTTCCCAGTAAAAGATTAGAGTGCACCAATTATCTCCTTCCCCCGCTATATACTGCAGTTTTACAATTAGGATACATTAGTTCTATCCCCACTTATTAGCTTAATCTAACCATAACTTTCAAATATTACATAGAAATGTGGAAAAAATAGTTCAAATATTCTCCTGAGAACCTTTTAATGTCTTGTAATCTATTTCTTATGCATATTTATATGTATATTTAAGACTTCATGGTGTTACAAAGGATTAGGCTTTTTATTTTTGTAGGTAGGGATGTTTGATAAAAAATGAACTGATGGACTTTTAGTTAGTGTATGGTTGGAAGTTGTTCATACATTCATGTTGACTTCACACACTGGGGACAACTTTTAGCTATGCATATCTTAGGTGACGTTAGTATAAATATATGGGATTCTTCATATCATCCGTTCTCAAAGCTGCCACTAAACTGCCAGGTTCCTGCATATAGAAATCTCTTCTTTGGATATCCTCGAATTAAAAGCCACTTACTGAAGTATGAGTCTTCCTCATCATTACAAAGGTTTAGCCACATCAGCATTTTATGACCAGTCATCAATTTAAGAAGCACAGTCTGAATTAGGCGCTTAATGTCTAGCAATTGAAAACAGGGGGATTTCACCTAAACTGCCAGGAGGCACAAAGTAACCTCAGCTCTTTCCCACAATTAGAAGGCGTCCTCTACACTTGTGTAAATGAGCAGAGACGTGCTCCATTTTATAGGAAGCAGAGGGCTGGTTACTTTCTGTTAATGTTATAACCAACACATTGATAGATGGTGTGAAAATCAATGAAATTAAACCTGGACTCCCGTGAAATGGTTCAGACAAGTTCACAAAAGTTCTTACAAGTGACCTAGAATGATCAGCAATTAGCTAATGATGTTTTGTTCATAATCATTATTTAAAAACATTTAATGAAATAAAAAAATGAAAGAAAATGAATCTGAACATCTGAAATCATAGAGAAATTTACATTTTATTCATATCAGTTTATAACAGTATTATAAAAATACACTATAAAGAATGGTGCAATGTAACAGAAATATATGATCTCATGCCCAATACATTATAGTATCCATCATAAATATAGTTTGTGTTGAATTAATAATAACTGCATTGTTGTCTTTAGGAACAAAGAATTAAAAATATTTATAGTTCAAAATTATTATTCCGTTAATTATAAATCGTGTTATTTACTTTTTAAATCCACAAAATTATTAAAATGATTTACTTGCTTCTAATGTAATTAAGTTAATGTTATTCAAGGAATACAACATATTTCATTCACTCAAAGTACTGGTAAACTACAACTGGTAAACTTAAATTTTGTAGGTTTCGAATGATGTCTAATAATAGGACATAATCATTCACCAGGCATTTATATAAGCACAGGTGTAATGGTAAAATATCTTACAACTAAAACCTTCAACTTGGAGAAATCTTTTAAATGCAATATTTTTTTTACCCTTTTGTGTTTAAGAAATAATATTTTATGCTTTTTTTTAAATAAAAACATTTCTTTAACTTTCATTATTCATTTTATTTGGACATTGTAAAAAAAATTGCATATTTGAATATTTTTTAATAAAAATTCTGTTTGAAAATATTTTAAAATATATTTTTTGAACGTGTATAGGTAGCTAATGTTTTTAAGTGGAAATGATATACATGTTAATTGAGAGCATAACTGTTTTCATTGAGGGAAATTGTTTTAATAACTTTAAAATTACATGAAGCTTTTTTCTTTGAATAAACAAAATATTAACCCAAAATTTTTTTTTACAAATATGTTTTAATAAAATCTAAACAACTTTTTTCCCCAAAAAAATGTATTCTTATATTTAAACAAAAACGAAAATATACATTTCCTGTTCAAAAAAACTATATTGCAAAATTCACATGAGACATTATGAGTGTATATTTAGTATGCAATAAGTAGAATTTTAATCTACTTACCCTGGATAGATTTTTATACAAGAATTTACGCAGCCATCACAACCTTATGGTCAGTATTAGATACATGATTTAAAAAAAAATATACTGAAGAAGATACTAAAAATGTAAAGAAGTAGTGGTTACACACACTGATCAGACATAATATTAAATCCACTGCTAAGGGAAGTTAATAACACTGACTATCATGTTACAATGGCTTCTGTCACAGGGTGGGATATATTATGCAACAAGTAAACAGTCAGTTCTTGAAGTTGATGTGTTTAACCTGTTTATGACCCAGAACAAATATACTCATCCTGGGGCCGTTAACAGTGTATGGAAATGGCTCAAGACTAGAGTCCGCTCAACGCCTGGCAATACTGGATGCTTTCAGCAGCCAAGTGACGCTGCTAAGAGCACAGTGCATTCCAGCTGATGGCCATTTTAGAGACATGGGCAAAATTGTTTATGTTCTTCTATTTAAAGGGGTATTCCGGGATCTAAGCTTTTATCCCCAATCCAGAGGATAGGGGAAACAATGTCTGATCGCGGGGGGACCCGCTGCGGGGACCATTATATGCAGGGCTGCGTCTCCAGTGTCGGAAACTTCCGGGTTTCCGTGACTGGAGATGTGACGTAACGCCAGTCTCGGAATGGAGGGGGCATGTTGTGATGTCACGGGGGGCTACTTTGCTGCATCTGCCACAGGTTGTCTTGAATCTGAACAGGGTACAATACAATCTCAAGACTATAAAGGCATTCTAGAGTGAAATTTGATCCCCAACAGAGTAATGACTCAAAACACAGCTTAAGATACCCAAGGAATGGCTATTCTGAAGTGGCCTTCTATGAGCCCTGATATGTATCCTATTGAACATCTGTGGAAGGAGCTGAAACATGCAGTCTAGAGAAGATACCCTTTAAACCTGAGACAGCTGGAGCAGTTTGCACATAAGGAGTAGGACAAGTGCAGAAGTCTCGCTGAGTTACAAAAATTGCTTGTTTGCAGTGACTGCCTCAAAAGGTTTTGTAACAAAATGTTGGCCCAGATTTATTAACCCCTTAAGGACCCAGCCATTTTACACCTTTTAAATCTGACCACTGTCACTTTAAACATTAATAACTCTGGAATGCTTTTAGTTATCATTCTGATTCCGAGATTGTTTTTTCATGACATATTCTACTTTAACATAGTGGTAAAATTTTGTGGTAACTTGCATCCTTTCTTAGTGAAAAATCCCAAAATTTGATGAAAAATTTGAAAATTTTGCATTTTTCTAACTTTGAAGCTCTCTGCTTGTAAGGAAAATGGATATTCCCAAAAAACATTTTTATTCACATATACAATATGTCTACTTTATGATTGCATCATAAAATTGACGAGTTTTTACTTTTGGAAGACACCAGAGGGCTTCAAAGTTCAGCAGCAATTTTCCAATTTTTCAAAAAATTTCCAAACTGACAATTTTTCCGGGACCAGTTTAGGTTTGAAGTGGATTTGAAGAGTCTTCATATTAGAAATTCCCCACAAATGACCCCATTATAAAAAATGCACCCCCAAAAGTATTCAAAATGACATTCAGTCAGCGTTTTAACCCTTTAGGTGTTTCACAGGAATAGCAGCAAAGTGAAGGAGAAGATTCACAATCTTCATTTTTTACACTCGCATGTTCTTGTAGACCCAATTTTTGAATTTTTACAAGGGGTAAAAGGAGAAAATTTATACTTATATTTGTAACCCAATTTCTCTTGAGTGAGCACATACCTCATATGTCTATGTAAAGTGTTCGGCGGGCGCAGTAGAGGGCTCAGAAGGGAAGGAGCGACAAGGGGATTTTGGAGAGTACGTTTTTCTGAAATGGTTTTTGGGGGGCATGTTGCATTTAGGAAGCCCCTATGGTGCCAGAACAGCAAAAAAAAAACAAAAAAAAAAAACACATGGCATACCATTTTGGAAACTAGACCCCTTGAGGAATGTAACAAGGAATAAAGTGAGCCTTAATATCCTGCAGGTGTTTCACGACTTTTGCATATGTAAAAAAATGTTTAAAAAATGTCACTAAAATGTGTGTTTCCCCCCAAATTTCACATTTTTGCAAGGGTTAATAGCAGAAAATACCTCCCAAAATTTGTAACCCCATCTCTTCTGAGTATGGAGGTATCCCATAAGTTGACCTGAAGTGCACTACAGGCGAACTACAATGCTCAGAAGAGAAGGATTCATATTTTGGCTTTTTGAGAGCAAATTTTGCTCGGGGGCATGTCGCATTTAGGAAGCCCCTATGGTGCCAGGACAGCAAAAAGTACCCACATAGCCTACCATTTTGGAAACTAGACCCCCTGAGGAATGTAACAAGGAATAAAGTGAGCCTTAATACCCCACAGGGGTTTCACAACTTTTGCATAAGTAAAAAAAAATCTAAAATTTCACAAAAATGTGTGTTTCCCCCCCAAATTTCAAATTTTTGCAAGGGTTAATAGCAGAAAATACCCCCCAAAATTTGTAACCCCATCTCTTCTGAGTATGAAGGTACCCCATAAGTTGACCTGAAGTGCACTACGGGCGAACTACAATGCTCAGAAGAGAAGGAGTTATATTTGGCTTTTTGAGAGCAAATTTTGCTCAGGGGGCATTAGATGTGCAATTTGTTTCGTAATGAACAGGGAATGAAACAAATTTTCCTGTTTTCGGATGTTCATTACGAAAAGAATGCACGGAAAAAAAAAATCACAAAATCCCGAAAAAGCATACAAATACGAACATACAGTTAACGAATGCATTCGTTAACTAACGCATAACGAATATGCATGTTAACGAGCAATGAATGCATTCGTTATCAGTATACCAAATGTCAGGGCCATGCATCAACTGCTATCCGGCAGCGCATAATGCTTAAGCTGCTGCCGGATAGCAGTTGAAGCAGCCCGGGCAGGTTCACTCACCTTTCCGCGCTTCTCCGGGCCTTCCTCCGGTGGATCCTGGGCTGGTCTGGGGCCTTCATACGGGTCTCCCTCTGACGTCGTCATGACGCCGTCGCGCACGCCGTCCCGTCATCCAATAGGAACGGCGTGCAGAAGCGACGTGATGACGTCGCTACGGAGGCCCAGTAAGGCCTTGCGGCAGACAACGGAGGACCAGAGAAGACCAGGAGAGCCCAACAGAGCCCAGCGGAATATAGAAGAGGACTAGGAGAGCCCAGCGGAGGCCCGGGGACACCATCGGGAGCAGCGGGGACAGGTGAGTAGGACTTTACTTTGTTACATTGCACGAATACCTCAACATACGACTTACCATCGTATGTTGAGGGATCACTAGACATGTGCAGAACCAAAAATCAGAATTAACAAATGCATTCGTTGTTTTTAACGAATGCATCCGTTTTTTAAATCATTGCATCCGAAAACAAAAAAATTTGACAGATGCATCCAAAAACCGAAAATATGACGAATGCACAGCATTCCGAATATTCACAGAACCGAAAACTTTAAAAAAACGAAAACGAACAAAATGAAAAAAACAAAATTTTTGGTTCTGCACATGTCTAGGGGGCATGTCGCATTTAGGAAGCCCCTATGGTGCCAGGACAGCAAAATAACCCCCATATGGCATACTATTTTGGAAACTAGACCCCTTGAGGAACATAACAAGGGGTACAGTGAGCATTTACCCCCCACTGTCAGATCTTTGGAACCGTGGGCTGTACAACATTTTTTATTTGCACAGCCCACTGTTTCAAAGATCTGTCAGACACCAGGGGGGGGGGGGAATTCTCACTGCACCCCTTATTACATTCCGTGAGGGGTGTAGTTTCCGAAATGGGGTCACATGTGTTTTTTTTTTTTTTTTTGCATTTGTCAAAACCGCTGTAACAGTTAGCCACCCCTGTGCATATCACCGCAAATGTACATGGTGCACTCTCCCTTCTGGGCCTTGTTGTGCGCCCCCAGAGCACGTTGCGCCCACATATTGGGTATCTCCCTAGTCGGGAGAAATTGCATTACAAATTTTGGGGGGCTTTTTTTCCCTTTTACCTCTTGTCAAAATGAAAAGTATAAGGCAACACCAGCATGTTAGTGTAAAAAATACATTTTTTTACACTAACATGCTGTTATAGACTCCAACTTCACCTTTTCATAAGGGGTGAAAGGAGAAAAAGCCCCCCAAAATTTGTTAGGCAATTTCTCCCGAGTACGGCGATACCCCATATGTGGCCCTAAACTGTTGCCTTGAAATACGACAGGGCTCCAAAGTGAGAGTGCCATGCGCATTTGAGGCCTGAGTTAGGGATTTGCATAGGGGTGGACATAGGGGTATTCTACACCAGTGATTCCCAAACAGGGTGCCTCCAGCTGTTGCAAAACTCCGAGCATGCTTGGACAGTCAACGGCTGTCCGGCAATACTGGGAGTTGTTGTTTTGCAACAGCTGGAGGCTCCATTTTGGAAACAGTGGCGTACCAGAAGTTTTTCATTTTTATTGGGGAGGGGAGGGGGGCTGTGTAGGGGTATATGTATATGTAGTGTTTTTTTACTTTTCATTTTATTTTGTGTTAGTGTAGTGAAGTGTTTTTAGGGTACAGTCACACGGGCGGGGGATTACAGCGAGTTTCCCGCTGCGAGTTTGAGCTGCCGCGCAAAATTTGCTGCATCGCAAACTTGCAGCCTGATACTGTAAGCCCCCTGCCCATGTGAATGTACCCTGTACATTCACAGGGGGGGGGGGGGGGACCTCCAGCTGTTGCAAAACTACAACTCCCAGCATGCATAGTCTATAAGTGCATGCTGGTAGTTATAGTTTTGCAACAGCTGGAGGCACACGGGTTGGGAAACACTGAGTTAGGAAACAGACAGTTTCCCAACCAGTGTGCCTCCAGTTGATGCAAATCCACTACTCCCAAGCATTCTCAGGCATGTTGGAAGTAGTAGTTCGGCAACATTTTTAGAGCCAGATGTTGCCGAACTACAACTCCCAGCATGCTTGGAGTTGTAGTTTTGCAACATCTGGAGGACTACAGTTTGCACACCACTAATACAGTGGTTCCCAATCTGTGCCCTTCCAGATGTTGCAAAAATACAACTCCCAGTATGCCAAAACTGTCCAGGCATGCTGGGAGTTGTAGTTCTGCAACATCTGAAGGGCCAAATGTTACAGAACTACAACTCCCAGCATGCCTGGACAGTAAGGGCATGCTGAGGATGTGTAGTTTTGCAACATCTGGAAGGGCACAGTGGTCCCAAAACTGCGGACCTCCAGATGTTGCAAAACTGCAAATCCCAGCATGCCCGGATGCCAAGGGCTGTCTGGGCATGCAGGGAGTTGTAGTGTAAGGGGACCAGATGGAGCAGTCCAGATCGCTTTACGGTGGTCTGGACTGCTGCAAAGGTCTTGCGACGCCGCCGAAAATCCACTCACCTGTCGTCACTGCCGCCGTCTCCGCCGCCGGAATCCGAGTCTTCAGGAACGAGGTAAGTAACGGGGCCGGTCCCCAGCACTCCCCCGTCCCCCGCCGTGTCCTCCGGTCTTCCTCCCGTTCTCTCCGGACTTCCAGGGGCCGGGCAGGGCGCGAGGAAGTAACCGCCCCCCTCCCTGTGATTGGTCGGTTAGCTAACCGAGGAATCGCAGGGGATAGGAGGAGGTGGCAGGCTTGCCACCTCGCTCCTATACTTCAGCATGGTCCTGGCTGTCTGTGACAACCGGGATCATGCAAAATTACCGGGCGGTCGGGTCCCAGAGACCCGATCAGCCCGGTATCGCCGCAAATCGCAGGGGCGATTTCCCTCGCGATTTGCGACGATCGCCGATTTGCGAATATTCGCGAGCAACACTAGTTGTTATCCTGGCCACATGTAAGATGTGTCAGCAGAAGGTGAAGCGTGGCCCGGGTCCAAATGTTGGCACCATGGCCCTGCGTCAACATATGCAACGTCACCATAAAGCGGCCTGGGAAAACTGTTGCTCCGATGTGGTGGTCCAGCCTGCTGCATCACCCAGTGGCACACCACTCCGTGTTTCAGCCAGCCAAGGCTCCACCACCTCAGCCGAAGGGAGCTGTGTGTCATACCCATCTTCTGCCACTCCAGATACTCCTGCTCCTCCTATATTGAGTCAGTCATTCTGCCACCAATCCACCGGCGAAGCCATGTCCAAGAGACAATATGCGCCCATTCATCCAACGGCACAGAAGCTGAATGTGCTCCTTCCCAAGTTGATGGTGTTGCAGTTCCTCCCTTTTCAAGGGGGGGACTCTTCACCTTTTAGAGAGCTGATGGCTTGTGTCAAGCCGAGGTGGAGAGTCCCAAGCCGTCATTTCTTTGCGAAAAAGGCAGTACCAGTCCTGCACAATTTTGTGTAACAGAAGGGGGGCCAGTCCTTTAGCATGTCTGGAGGACTACAGTTTGCAGACCACAAATACAGTGGTTCCCAATCTGTGCCCTTCCAGATGTTGCAAACCTACAACTCCCAGTATGCCAAAACTGTCCAGGCATGCTGAGGATGTGTAGTTTTGCAACATCTGGAAGGGCACAGTGGTCCCAAAACTGCGGACCTCCAGATGTTGCAAAACTGCAACTCCCAGCATGCCCAGATGCCAAGGGCTGTCTGGGCATGCTTGGAGTTGTAGTGTAAGGGGACCAGATGGAGCAGTCCAGATCGCTTTACTGCGGTCTGGACTGCTGCAAAGGTTCGGCGACTTAACTTAGTGTTTCCAGACCAGTGTGCCTCCGGCTGTTGCGGGACTGCGGCTCCTGGCATGCATGGTCTGTCAATGCATGCTGGGAGTTGTGGTTTTGCAACAATTGCAACAGCTGGAGGCACTGAGGTGGGAAACGGACAATGTTTCCCGGCTAGTGTGCCTCCAGTTGTTGCAAGACTACAGCTCCCGGCATGCCCGGACTGCCCGGGCGTGCTGGGGGTTGTAGTTCGGCGACATCTGAAGGATCGGATGTTGCTGGGCTGCAGCTTCCAGCGTGCTTGGGCGGTCTGGTATGCTGGGAGTTGTGGTTTTGCGGCATCTGGGGGTCCACAGTTTGGAGACCACTCTATAATGGTCTCCGGTCTGTGCTCTTCCAGATGTTGCGGAACTGCGGCTCCTGGCATGCCTGGACGGACTGAGCGTGCTGGGATTTGTGGTTTTGCGGCATCTGGGGGGGCACAGATTGGAGACCATTATACAGTGGTCTCCGGGCTGTGGACCTTCAGATGTTGCGGGGCTGCAGCTCCTGGCATGCAAAGAGGGCCAAAGGCTGTCTGGGAGTTGCAGTTTTGAAACTCCCAGAGGCAGCGGTGGGATCGCTTTACGGCGATCTCACTCCTGCCAATGAAGATGCCGCCCTGCTGCTGCAAACTCACCGCGGGGACGCACCACCGCCGGGACCGCCTGGAGGACGCTGCTCGCGCCAGGACCGCTCGGGACACCGCATGGCCGGGTAAGTGACGCTGGGGGACGGGTAAGGGAAACTTACCAGAGCGGTGTGTGTCCCGATCCCCGTGATCAGGACTCACACACCGCGCTGCTAGGTATTCTCATAGCGAAACGCTGCTATCGGCTAGTCAGATTTGACTGGGGGTGGGGGTGGGGGGTGGGGGAGGAAACCCCCCGTGGTCGCATGGTAAGATGGCTGGCTATCAGTGATAGCCACCATCTTACCGGGCGCTGCGTGATGCTGCAAGTAGCGGCAAAAATGTTCATGGCGTACCTGTATGTCATGGGTCGGCAACACCTTGCCACTCATGATGTACAGGTATGTCATAGGTCGGGAAGGGGTTAATAGTAAATTTAGCTGTAGTGACCAGTGTCAGGCAGCTGCTGCCAAGGCAAATAAAATCATGGGGTGCATCAATAGGGGCATAGATGCCCACGACAAGGAAATAATTCTACCACTGTACAATTCACTAGTCAGACCACACATAGAATACTGTGTACAGTACTAGTCAGATCACACATAGAATACTGTGTACAGTACTGGTCAGACCACACATAGAATACTGTGTACAGTACTGGTCAGACCACACATAGAATACTGTGTACAGTACTGGTCAGATCACACATAGAATACTGTGTACAGTACTGGTCAGACCACACATGGAATACTGTGTACAGTACTGGTCAGATCACACATAGAATACTGTGTACAGTATTGGTCAGACCACACATAGAATACTGTGTACAGTACTGGTCAGACCACACATAGAATACTGTGTACAGTACTGGTCAGACCACACATAGAATACTGTGTACAGTACTGGTCAGATCACACATAGAATACTGTGTACAGTACTGGTCAGACCACACATAGAATACTGTGTACAGTACTGGTCAGATCACACATAGAATACTGTGTACAGTACTGGTCAGACCACACATAGAATACTGTGTACAGTACTGGTCAGACCACACATGGAATACTGTGTACAGTACTGGTCAGATCACACATAGAATACTGTGTACAGTACTGGTCAGACCACACATAGAATACTGTGTACAGTACTGGTCAGACCACACATAGAATACTGTGTACAGTACTGGGCACCAGTGTACAAGAAAGATCTAGTGGAGCTGGGGAGGGTTCAAAGACGGGCAACCAGAGTAATACGGGGAATGGGAGGACTACAGTATTATCAGAATTAGGGTTATTTAGTTTAGAAAAAAGAAGGCTTAGGGGAGACCTAATAACTATGTATAAATATATCAGGGACCGTACAGAGATCTCTCCATGATCTATTTATACCCAGGACTGTATCTGTAACAAGGGGGCATCCTCTACGTCTAGAGGGTAGAAGGTTTCTACACCAGCACAGACGGGGGTTCTTTACTGTAAGAGCAGTGAGACTGTGGAATTCTCTGCCTGAGGAGGTGGTCATGGTGAACTCTGTAAAAGAGTTCAAAAGGGGCTGGATGCATTTTTGGAGAGTAATAACATTACTGGTTATGTATACTAGATTTATAGGGACAGAAGGTTGATCCAGGGATTTATTCTGATGCCATATTTTGGAGTCGGGAAGGAATTTTTAGTATGATGGTTTTTGCCTTCCTCTGGGTTAACTCAGTAGGGACTCATTAGGGTTATAGGTTGAACTTGATGGACTCTGGTCTTTTTTCAACCTTATGAACTATGTTACTATGTCGGTGTGTACCAAAGTGCACAGCAGTGCCAACGTGTAGAGCTGTAACTACAATCAGGGACAATACATGTCCTTTATGGCCCACTGGGTGAATGTGTTTCCTACACAGCCATAACAGCAACTTGGACAGGTCATGCAGCTTCCACCTCCACGCTCCCAGGCCATTAGTCCTGAGACAGTGGGCGACTCTGCCTCCTCATCCTCCACTGTGTCCTCAGCCTCCACTGCACAGACAAGTCTCAGTGCCCCTCCAGCATAACATGTGTGCAGGGCACGGCGGTGTCACGCTGTTCTTCACATGGTTTGCCTTGGCGAATGGAGTCACACAGGGGAGGAAGAGCTAAAAATCATTCATCAAGAAATCGAATCATGGCTAACTCCACGAAAACTGGAAATGGGAACCATGGTGACCAACAACGGGAAGAACATCTTGTCTGCGATGTGACAAGGAAGCCTGAGACATGCACCCTGCATGGCACACGTGTTCATTCTGGTTGTCAAGCGGTTCCTGAAGCGTTCCTCCCATCTGCAAGACATCCTAATAATGGGAAGGAAACTTTGCATGCACTTCAGCCCCTCATACACCGCAAAGCACACCCTCCTTGAGCTGCAGCGTCTGAACGGTATCCCCCAACATAGTCTGATTTGTGACATTTCCACATGTTGGAATTCCACGCTCCATATTTTGGACCTACTAAGTGAACAAAGAAAAGCCATCACTGATTTTTTGATGATCCAGTCGGATAGGGGGACTCCCCTTTGTAACTTCAATGTCAACCAATGGCAGATCATACGTGACACCTGCCATTTGCTTAGGCCCTTTGGAACGTCATTCCACTGCTTCATCTACTACAACACGTGTTGGAAACGATGGTTGGTCAGGGCACTGGATGACGCCTTCATCTCACGGCCACATGAGCCCTGTGGGGGCCGAACTGGAGAAGGGGGACGAGGGGCACAGTGGGGTACAATTTAGGTTACACGAGATGGGCATTTTTTTTTTGTCATCTGACAGGAGAGGAGGATCTAGAGGGTCATGAGGAAGGCGAGACAAAGGACCCAGACACACTGTGGCAGTATGCAGTGGAGATGGAGTCAGGGAGTCCCTCCGAGTCACTTTCACAAATGGCATGATGCATGCTCATTTGCTTGCGTAGTGACTGCCGAATTGTCACCATTCAGCAGCGTGATGACTTCTGGCCTATCTGCTCCATCGTCCATCCTCTCGCAGGCCCTCTGCGCTGACCTTCCACTGCCATGGCTGATGAGTAGCATTCTTCACTCGCATAGTGATGCAGGTAGACCTGGAGCAGGACCTGAACCAGCAGGTGGTGGCATACTTTAACATGACCATGCCAACACACCTTGAAGATCTGCTGGACTTCTTGGCAGCAAAACTTGATTTGTGGCCGCAACTAGCAAAATTTGCCCTGGAGAAGCTGTCCAGCCCGGCCATCAGAGCGGGCGTTTAGTGCAGCAGGGGTCATAGTAACCCCACGAAAAAATGTGGAGAGACTGATCTTTGTGAAAATGAATCAGGCATGGATGAGCCAAGATTTCCACCCACTGATGCATCAGAGTAGATTGACCATGGTGCCACATAAACACTTCACAAATATGGATAGTGCTAAACGTATTTAAAGAAGTTATCTAGGAAAAAAAACTGTTTTTATACATACATCAACTGGCTCCAGAAAATTAAACAGATTTGTAAATTAATCAAACATCAAGAGAAAAGAAACGGAGCAACTCACCACACCGGACCAGGTAATCTTTGCAAGTGGTACTTTATTCATAAAGCTTCAACCGTGGAAGACCAGCAGGGGAACGTGAGCAGGGACGCGGGGGTATCCACTCGGTGACGGGACCGTTTGGCGTCGAAGCGCTTCGTCAGACCGGGATAGTGAGGTCACGGGAAGAGGTGTGCTTTAAAACAGGTAAGTCCCAGTGACGCTGCAGGTTAACTGCAGGTCATTGGCTCTTTACTCCAATACAAAAACACATTATAAAACATGTTATACAAATGTTAAAAACAACTTCCTTTCATGTGAAATAACAGTACCTTGGATTAGATCTCATAACAATGCACCATAATTCTGTTTTTAATTCAATCCTAGCGGGCTAGTGGCATCCGTCCGGATGATCCACCTGGCCTCGCTTCTCAGGAGTTGTTGGTGTCTATTCACACCTCTGGGGGCGTTATCTATGCGTTCTATCCCTGCAAATTTGATATCATCGGGATTATTATTATGCTGTGTGCGCATGTGGGCGATAAGATGAGGTGCCCCTACTCCTGTAGTTAATGATTTTAGATGTTCCCTAACTCTATGATATAGGGGTCGAATTGTTTTACCTATGTAAAATCGCCCACATGCGCACACCAGACAGTAAACTACATAATTAGTCTTGCAAGGGAAAAATTGCTTCAATTGAATATTGTAGCCACCTAACTTAAGCATGTTGCATTTTAAATTGTTTCTACATTGTTTGCAAGCACCACAGGCGAAATTTCCTACAGGTCGGGAATCTGTTAGCCAATTTGTGTTTGTTTTTTTACTTTTTTTCTTTTTATTGTAAACATTCTGAAGAGTAGTATTTTTACGGTGTGTAATTATGGGATTTGATTCTGTTAGGCTTTTCAGATCCTGTTGTAGCATGAACCAATGTTTGCAAATCTATTTTTTTATTATTTCATTCATATTGGTATTTTTTAAAGTAAATGTGAACCTGTTCCTATCACTTTTATTTCTATGTGAATTTATTAAGGTGTGTCTAGGGATCTTGTCAACTGTTTTTCTAGCATCTTCGAGTATTTTTTCCGGATAAGCTCTTCTTTTTAGTCTCTCTAATAGGGCATCTGCTTGTTCTTTATATTTATCTGGATTGTTATTGATTCTTTTCAGCCTAATCAGTTGACTTTCCCGTACCCATAGCTGTCCAGAGTCTTTGTCTAAACCATTGTTCTCCATATTGGAAACAGTTACTGTTAAGAATAAACAAAGTTGCCTCTGTAACGAAATTCACAAAGGATGGGGACTTCTCTGACATTGTCAGAAATTGACGGAGAGCCTGCACACCAGCACTCTGTGGAATGCGGGTGTACAGGCTCTCTACGTCAATTGATGCCAGGGTATAGGTGTCCTGCCAGTGGAAGGTGTCGAGTGCTGAGATAAGTCCTCCTGTATCTTTTAGATAAGATGGAATATGGGGGAGGAGCGGGGATATAAACTAATCCACGTAACTGGACAGTTATGAAGTGAGGGACCCTATTCCGGCCACTATTGGTCGACCGGGGGGAGGTGTTACACCTTTATGGGTTTTAGGTAGAATATACCATGTAGGTTTGAAGGGGGTTTCTGGTAGGAGTTATTCTGCCGTTTTTATGCAGTAACGTACGTAGATTATCCATAATTTTGCGAGTAGGATCATTTTTTAACTTTTCATAGACAGTTATGTTCCGGAGCTGAAGCTCAGCCTCGGACTCATAATCTTTTTGTCTGCTCGGGACAGAACTATGTCATCTCTTTGAGCTAACTCAATGAGGGCTTCTCTCTCTATCTTGGAGATGTTGTGTTCAATTGGGGGGTATATCAAGGATTTGACGTCTTGACATACTGCTCTGTGGAATAAATCCACAGAGCTACCTGGGAATACAGGTGGATTGAAATGGGGGGGGGGGTTCCCCCTCGAAAGGGGTCTTCCCCCTCCATATCAATGTCAACCAACTCCGTCTCTTCCTCAGTTAATGATAACAAAGTATGTACGACATAATTGTCACAATTCGGCTAGCTGGATCCTCTGTGTCAGCGAGGGATTGGCGTGGACCGTGTCGGTGGACCGGTTCTAAGTTGCTACTGGTTTTCACCAGAGCCCGCCGCAAAGCGGGATGGTCTTGCTGCGGTGGTAGCAACCAGGTCGTATCCACCGGCAACGGCTCAACCTCGCTGACTGCTGAGAAGGCGTGGGACAGAAGGACTAGACAGAGGCAAGGTCAGACGTAGCAGAAGGTCGGGGCAGGCAGCAAGGTTCGTAGTCAATGTGGATAGCAGAAGATCAGGAACACAGGCTTTGGACAACACTAAACGCTTTCACTGGCACAAGGCAACAAGATACGGCAAGGAAGTGCAGGGGAAGTGAGGTAATATAGCCAGGGAGCAGGTGGAAGCTAATTAGGCTAATTGGGCCAGGCACCAATCATTGGTGCACTGGCCCTTTAAATCTTAGAGAGCTGGCGCGGGCGCGCCCTAAGGAGCGGAGCCACGCGTGCCAGGACATGACAGCCGGGGGCCGGGACAGGTGAGTGAGTTGGGATGCGATTCGCGAGCAGGCGCGTCCCACTATGCGAATCGCATCCCCGCCGGCAATGTCAGTGCAGCGCTCCCGGTCAGCGGGTCTGACCGGGGCACTGCAGAGAGAGGAACGCCGCGAGCGCTCCGGGGAGAAGCAGGGACCCGGAGCGCTCGGCGTAACAGTACCCCCCCTTAGGTCTCCCCCTTTTTTTGTCCGGCAATTGCTTCACGTGGGACGAGGACACTGGGAGCGATTGTAGGGTTTCCTCAAAGGCAGGCAGTTCAGCAGGAGTGGGAATGGGGAGGGAGGGCAGAGGGTGAAGCTTGGCACGGGGCAGAGTGTCACCAGGACGGGGGCTATGAGGAGGCACGGCACAGTCCTGGTAGGCCTTGGGGAGACCAGGCACAGGAGGAGACACTGAGGCCCGACAGACGGGACTGGGAGCAGAGGTGAGGCATTTCTTACGGCAAGCAGAACCCCAATTCTTGATCTCCCCGGTGGTCCAGTCAAGGGTGGGAGAATGATGCTGGAGCCATGGCAGACCGAGGAGGACTTCAGAGGTACAGTTGGGAAGGACGAACAATTCAATCTTTTCATGATGGGGTCCAATGCACATTAAGAGGGGTTCTGTGCGGTAACGCACAGTACAGTCCAACTTCACTCCGTTGACCGAAGAAATGTAGAGCGGCTTGACGAGACGGGTCACCGGGATGCAGAACTTATTCACCAAAGAGTCCAGAATAAAATTTCCAGAAGCACCAGAGTCCAAGCAGGCCACGGCTGAGAGGGAGGAGTTGGCAGAAGGAGAAATCCGCACGGGCACAGTGAGACGTGGAGAAGCAGACTTCGTACCAAGAGACGCCACACCCACGTGATCTGGGTGCGTGCGTTCGTTTCCCAGACGTGGAGGACGAATAGGGCAATCCACCAAGAAATGTTCGGTACTAGCGCAGTACAGACAAAGATTTTTTTCCCAACGGCGAGTCCTCTCTTCCTGGGTCAGGCGAGACCGATCCACTTGCATAGCCTCCTCGGCGGGAGGCACAGGGGTAGATTGCAAAGGATACTGTGGGAGAGGTGCCCAGAGATCAAGGTCTTTTTCCTGGCGGAGCTCCTTGTGTCTCTCAGAAAAACGCATGTCAATGCGGGTGGCCAAATGGATAAGTTCTTGCAGGTTGACAGGAATCTCTCGTGCGGACAGCACATCCTTGATGTTACTGGATAGGCCTTTTTTAAAGGTCGCGCAGAGGGCCTCGTTATTCCAAGATAATTCGGAAGCGAGAGTACGAAATTGGATGGCGTACTCGCCTACTGAAGAATTACCCTGGACCAGGTTCAGCAGGGCAGTCTCGGCAGAAGAATCTCGGGCTGGTTCCTCGAAGACACTACGGACTTCAGCGAAGAAGGACTCGACTGTGGCTGTGGCAGGATCATTGCGGTCCCAGAGCGGTGTGGCCCAAGACAAGGCCTTTCCAGAAAGAAGACTCACTACGAACGCCACCTTAGACCGTTCTGTGGGAAATTGGTCCGACAACATCTCCATATGTAGGGAACATTGAGACAGAAAGCCATGGCAGAGTCTAGAGTCCCCATCAAATTTGTCCGGCAGGGACAAGCGGAGGCTGGGAGCGGCCACTCGCTGCGGAGGAGGTGCAGGAGCTGGCGGAGGAGATGGTTGCTGCTGTAGCTGTGGCAGAAGTTGCTGTAACGTGGCGGTCAACTGCGACAGCTGCTGTCCTTGTTGGGCGATTTGCTGCGATTGCTGAGCGACCACCGTGGATAGGTCACAAAGACTTGGCAGCGGCACCTCAGCGGGATCCATGGCCGGATCTACTGTCACGATTCGGCTATCTGGATGTGGATCCTCTGTGTCAGCGAGGGATTGGCGTGGACCGTGTCGGTGGACCGGTTCTAAGTTGCTACTGGTTTTCACCAGAGCCCGTTGCAAAGCGGGATGGTCTTACTGCGGCGGTAGCAACCAGGTCGTATCCACCGGCAACGGCTCAACCTCGCTGACTGCTGAGAAGGCGTGGGACAGAAGGACTAGACAGAGGCAAGGTCAGACGTAGCAGAAGGTCGGGGCAGGCGGCAAGGTTCATAGTCAATGTGGATAGCAGAAGATCTGGAACACAGGCTTTGGACAACACTAAACGCTTTCACTGGCACAAGGCAACAAGATCCGGCAAGGAAGTGCAGGGGAAGTGAGGTAATATAGCCAGGGAGCAGGTGGAAGCTAATTAGGCTAATTGGGCCAGGCATCAATCATTGGTGCACTGGCCCTTTAAATCTTAGGGATTGCCCTAAGGAGCGGAGCCGCGCGCGCCAGGACATGACAGCCGGGGGCCGGGACAGGTGAGTGAGTTGGGATGCGATTTGCGAGCGGGCGCATCCCGCTATGCGAATCGCATCCCCGCCGGCAATGTCAGTGCAGCGCTCCCGGCCAGCGGGTCTGACCGGGGCGCTGCAGAGAGAGGAACGCAGCGAGCGCTCCGGGGAGTAGCAGGGACCCGGAGCGCTCGGCGTAACAATAATCATCTTGTGTAGAGTGTCCTGAGACTACTCTGAAGCCAAGCGGGCCTATTGTGCATTTAGTTTCCCCTTCTTTTTTAACTACGTTGTCTAGTTTTTTCCCACTTTTATTTAGCATCGCAAATAATTTTTTTAAGGCTAATCTACGAATGGCTTTAGCCATATCCTTCACAAAATTGGAATAATCAAATGGTTCCTTCAAACCAACATTTAACCCTTTATTCAACACCCGTGTAAGGTCTTCACCCAATAAAAAAGATTATGATGAGTCCGAGGCTGAGCTTCAGCTCGGGAACATAACTGTCTATGAAAAGTTAAAAAATTATTCTACTTGCAAAATTATGGATAATCTACGTACGTTACTGCATAAATTTGTAAATCTGAACATCTTAACAGAAAAGACGGCAGAAAAACTCCTACCAGAAACCCCCTCCAAACCTACATGGTATATTCTACCTAAAACCCATAAAGGTGTAACACCTCCCCCCGGTCGACCAATAGTGGCCGGAATAGGGTCCCCCCCTTCATATCTGTCCAGTTACGTGGATTGGCTTATATCCCCGCTCCTCCCCCATATTCCATCTTATCTAAAAGATACAGGAGAACTTATCTCAGCACTCGACACCTTCCACTGGCAGGACACCTATACCCTGGAATCAATTGACGTAGAGAGCCTGTACACCCGCATTCCACAGAGTGCGGGTGTGCAGGCTCTCCGTCAATTTCTGACAATGTCAGAGAAGTCCCCATCCTTTGTGAATTTCATTACAGAGGCAACTTTGTTTATTCTTAACAATAACTGTTTCCAATATGGAGAACAATGGTTCAGACAAAGCCTCTGGACAGCTATGGGCACGCCCATTTCCTGTTCCTTCGCAAACATATATCTTGCCATATTGGAGGCAAGATATGTGTTTACTGTCAACAATCCATATGCAAAATACATTAAATTATTTCTCTGCTTCGTGGATGATATTTTCATTGTGTGGAGTGGGACGGAAGAACAGTATAAATCATTTGTACAGTATTTAAATCAGGTGAACGATATGAATATGACTTTCACGTACACCTTCGGTAATCATTCCCTTGAGTTCTTGGACGTGCAGATAGAGATTATCAATAACTGCATTGTGACATTAGGATTTAGAAAGTCCACATCCAAAAACTCAATACTACACTACACCTCCTCCCACCCCACACATACAAAAAATGGGAACCCGAAAAGTCAACTGATTAGGCTGAAAAGAATCAATAACAATCCAGATAAATAAGATAAATATAAAGAACAAGCAGATGCCCTATTAGAGAGACTAAAAAGAAGAGGTTATCCGGAAAAAATACTCGAAGATGCTAGAAAAACAGTTGACAAGATCCCTAGACACACCTTAATAAATTCACATAGAAATAAAAGTGATAGGAACAGGTTCACATTTACTTTCAAAAATACCAATATGAATGAAATAATAAAAAAAATAGATTTGCAAACATTGGTTCATGCTACAACAGGACGAGGATCTGAAAAGCCTAACAGAATCAAATCCCATAATTACACACCGTAAAAATACTACTCTTCAGAATGTTTACAATAAAAAGAAAAAAAGTAAAAAAACAAACACAAATTGGCTAACAGATTCCTGACCTGTAGGAAATTTCACCTGTGGTGCTTGCAAACAATGTAGAAACTATTTAAAATGCAACATGCTTAAGTTAGGTATCTACAATATTCAATTGAAGCAATTTTTCACTTGCAAGACTAATTATGTAGTTTACTGTCTGGTGTGCGCATGTGGGCGATTTTACATAGGTAAAACTATTCGACCCCTATATCATAGAGTTAGGGAACATCTGAAATCATTAACTACAGGAGTAGGGGCACCTCATCTTATCGCCCACATGCGCACACAGCATAATAATAATCCCGATGATATCAAATTTGCAGGGATAGAACGGATAGATAACGCCCCCAGAGGTGTGAATAGACACCAACAGATCCTGAGAAGCGAGGCCAGGTGGATCATCCGGACAGATGCCACTAGCCCGCTAGGATTGAATGAAAAACAGGAATATGGTGCATTGTTGTGAGATCTAATTCAAGGTACTGTTATTTCGCATGATAGGAAGTTGTTTTTAACATTTGTATAACATGTTTTATAATGTGTTTTTGTATTGGAGTAAAGAGCCAATGACCTGCAGTTAACCTGCAGCGTCACTGGGACTTACCTGTTTTAAAGCACACCTCTTCCCGTGACCTCACTATCCCGGTCTGACGAAGCGCTTCGACGCCAAACGGTCCCGTCACCGAGTGGATACCCCCGCGTCCCTGCTCACGTTCCCCTGCTGGTCTTCCACGGTTGAAGCTTTATGAATAAAGTACCACTTGCAAAGATTACCTGGTCCGGTGTGGTGAGTTGCTCCGTTTCTTTTCTCTTGATGTTTGATTTGTTGAATGGACTTATCCTATACGTAGAGCACCACCGAAGTCCCTCCAGCAGGGAGACACAATACAGCTACAGGATTGCCTTATCCTAGGTGTTAATAAGGATGGTGCCGAGTCTCTATCTATTTTGCTATTGTGAGATTTGTAAATTACTTCTATTAAAAAATCTTAACCTTTCCAATAATTATTAACTGCTTAAAGGGTACCTTTCATCAAAAAATCTTTTGATATATTATAGATTAATGTATGCAGAATAACTTTCCAATTGCATGTTATTAAAAAATATGCTTCTTTCTATTTAATTTTCCACTTTGAAAAAATGACTACTAGAGGTCTTCTCCACTTTGAAAAAATGACTACTAGGGGTCTCCCTACCAGACAAACTCACCACTGCTCACTGCCACTGCCAGTGATTTTTTCTGTGTCCCGGCTGCAGTCCGAGATTTAGGACTCCTGCATGAGTCTGAAATCTATAAAAAAAGACTGGTAGGGAGACCCCTAGTGGTCATTTTTTCAAAGTGGAAAATTAAATAGAAAGAAGCATATTTTTTAATAACATGCAATTGGAAAGTTATTATGCATACATTAATCTATAATATATCAAAAGTTTTTTTTAATGAAATGTACCCTTTAAATTGAGTTGTTCTTTTCTGTCTGGCAACAGTGCTCTCTGCTGACATCTCTGCTTGTCTCAGGAACTGCACAGAGTAGAAGAGGTTTGCTATGGGGATTTGCTTCTACTCTGGACAGTTCCCGAGACAGGTGTCATCGGAGATCTTTCAGTACTTATGAGCTGCTGAAGTTGAGTTGTTCTTTTCTGTCTAAGTGCTCTCTGATGACACGTGTCTCGGGAGCTGTTCAGAGTAGAAGCAAATCCCCATACCAAACCTTTTCTACTCTGTGCAGTTCCTGAGACAAGCAGAGATGTCAGCAGAGAGCACTGTTGCCAGACATAAAAGAACAACTCAACTTAAGCAGTTAATAATTATTGGAAAGTTTACATTTTTTAATAGAAGTAATTTACAAATCTGTTTTACTTTCTGGAGCCAGTTGATATAATATTTTTTTTTCCTGGAATACCCCTTCAAGGTGCTGCTCCTCAGTTACAGACATTCCTCTGCATCAGACCAAAATTTTGGGTACATATATGTACCAAAATTTTTTTTTGAAATAAAACAAAAGGAAGGTTGTGCAAAAAACACCATGTGCCACCTACACCACCAAGTATTGATGTGATGCAAAGACCTCTAAAAGGTGGAAGGGAACTTTCACTGTAAGACCCTACTCTTGCATTATTAATTCCCTTCTTGGCAGGTGTTGCTCGCCCTAAAAAGGGTGGTCCCACACAGTAACCTCTCCCTATTTCCCCCTACAAACACTGCCATTTCCCAGGGTTTTTAGATGGAAATTGAGAGAGTCTCCTCTGTGGGGCCGCCCTTTTTAGGGTGGGTAACACTTGCCAAGAAGGGAATTAATAATGCGACAGTAGAGCCTTACAGGGGAATTTTTTACCCCCACCAGTTACAATGGACCATACTTTGTTCCCTTCCACCTTTTAGAGGCATCACATCAATTCTTGGTGGTGTAGGTGGCACATGGTATTTTTTGCACACCTTTCCTTTTGTTTGATTTCCCAAAAAATTTGGGGTCCATATATTTTATCCTAAGCATATTATTAAAAGTTAAGTTTTATACACTACTTACTTGTGCACACTAACACTTTTACAAAAAAGACCATTTTCTTCTGCCTACCTGCCTCAGCTACTATTCTGATCCTGCCACTCGTCTGGCTCTCTCATTCTGCCACCATATGTTCTCCTCATGGTGATGCCACCTCCCGGCTGTCTCATTCTGCCACCATATGTTCTCCTCATGCTGATGCCAGCTCCAGGCTGTCTCATTTTTTCCCCATATGTTCTCCTCATGCTGATGCCAGCTCCAAGGTGTCTCATACTGCCACCATATGTTCTCCTCATGCTGCTGCCACCTCCAGGCTGTGCCATTCAGCCACTATATGTTCTCTTAATGCCGCCGCCACCTCCACGCTGTGTCATTCAGCGACCATATGGTCTCATCATGCTTCCGCCACCTCCACGCTGTGTCATTCAGCCACTATATGTTGTCCTCATGCTGCCGCAAACTCCAGGCTGTGTCATTCAGCCACTTTATACTGCTTCCAACTCCAGGCTGTGTCATTCAGCCACTATGTGGTCTCCTCATGCTTCTGCCAACTCCAGGCTGTGTCATTCAGCCACTATATGTTCTCCCCGTGATGCTGCCACCTCCAGGCTGTGTCATTCAGCCACTATATGGTCTCCTCATGCTGCCTCCACCTCTACACTGTGTCATTCCGTCACTATATGGTCTCTTCATGCTTCCGCCACCTCCAGGCTGTCATTCAGCCACTATATGTTCTCCTCATGCTGCCGCAAACTCCACGCTGTGTAATTCAGCCACTATATGCTGCCGCCATAGCGACGCCTCTGATCTGCATGTCATATTGAATAACAGTATTATTTTACTTACACACATCCTATGCACCCAGCACACACACTATGTGTGTTACAGCAAGACAAAGTGTTCTGAACCCCTATTGAGGCTCTCTGTAGGCCAGAAATAGCCACTTTTAATAGTGATTCACCGCAAATAAATTCGTACCAATACAAATTTTTGGGGAAATTTTTCAAAAATTTGCTCATCTCTAGTCAAAATCAGAAACTTTTTAATGTTGAACCTCTTGGCAAGACATTAAAGGGGCACTCTGAAAAAAAACGTATTATCCCTTATCCAAAGGATAGGGAATAAGATGTCTGATTGCAGGGGTCCTGCACTGGGAACCCCTGCGATCCTCAGTGTGGTACCCCAGTCATCCGTGCACGGAGACTTATGATTGATGACTACAGCCACTATGCCCCCTCCATTCATGTCTATGGGAGGGGGCATGATGGCTACAAACTAGCCTTCACAACCCTCCCATAGACATGAATGGAGGGGGCGTGACGTCATGCTCCAAGCTTCCGTGTTCTGGATGCCGCTGCAATAGGCTTGGAGCTGCTGCGGGACCCCTGTGATCACACATCTGATCCCCTATCCTTTGGTCAGGGGATAAGATGTTTTCCAGCAGAGTACCCCTTTAACCTTTCTAATGTAACTAACCTTTGATAGAAATCATGGCTTATAAAAAAAAACACCACTAGGGGTCCCCATACCATATAGAACATAATCGTATTCAGCTATAGCAGCATCATCTTTGTCCCATCTATAGCACAGGCAGGAAAAAAGACCAGAAAGTGAGGACAGCACTAGTACTCCTCTGTGCTCACTCCTGTCTTATCAGAGAAGCCTGCAGACTCAGTGAATACATGGTGAGTGAGGACGGGCTAAGTGCTTTCTTCGGGCATGCACCTTTCTGTGTAGTGGAAGTAAGAATGAGTGAGGAGCAGAAGCATTATATTTTATTCTGTGATATGACAGGTACTTTTTAAATTCTTTGGAATTTTTTTTTTTTGGCTTATATAGTTGCAACATACTACTGCAGCATAATATTACATATTAGAGCATAATATAGAGTTTTTGTATAAGCCTTGTGTTGACTTGTTTTAGTTATAGGTAGGCATGAGTTTTAAGTAGTACTAATTTCTATTTCAGAACAGAAAATATTTTTTCATGCTGCCTACATTCCCTATGAATCCTCTGACTTTGCAGACAAAGGAGCGGTACAATTCACCAATTAAACATACATGGTGCTGATACTTATAAGTGGGTTGATGTCAGTTCACACTACCTGTAGTTCTGATGCATTTTCTTATTTAAAGTACAATTTCACATATAATCACAATTGACATGTTTTATGAAAATTTTAAGTCTTCAGACCGTGTTCACATGTCGCAGACATTATTACAGTATTGCAGCTTTCCTGGAATTAAACAAATGGTGCTGTAGGACTAGAAATGGTGAGCGTGCATACTATGGGCAAAATAATAACCCTGCTAATTCTCTCAAACAGGGCAGGGGAGAGCAGGGTGAAGCTGAACCTCAAAGGAGTATACTGGATATTCTGCAAACAGTAGATAGCAGAGAAAAACACAATGGTACTGATTTACTAAGGCTAAGTTTCTACTTGGTTTTTTGTCCTGCATTTTTTGGCTTGAAAAAAAAAAAACGCAAGAAAAAACGCTAGTGCAATTTCCTGCATCTGACGTTTTTTCTTGTATTTTTTCATTTGTGTGGAAATTGCATTTTTGGCCCCTTTGGCATTTTTTTTTTTTGTACCCAAAATTTGTTGGGTACCAAAAAAAAAAAAAAAAAGGATGCAGTAGTGATGGAAAAACATTTATTTTACGAAATTTATATTTTTTATATCAAAATTTTTATTAATGTTTCACTTTTTTTCCCCTCAATTTTTTGAAATTTGTTAGGTAGTACTACTACTCCCAGCATGGAAAGCACTGTACCATGATGGGAGTAGTAGTACCTGTACTAATAGACATATCGCCTGATGCGATCGTCCATAGTATGGCAGAGATGCGAACCGGCTCTATACAGCGCTCGCATCTCTGCACTATACTCCGGCCAGTGATGTGAATAGAAATTCACATCACTCATTCATATTTTCCGAACAGAGTGGGGATTGGCCGGATGGTTGTAGCCAATCACAGCTCTCAGAATGAAATATGAATGAGTGATGTTCTATTCACATCACTGGCCGGAGTATAGTGCAGAGATGTGAGCGCTGTATAGAGCAACTTCACAACTGCAATAAAAGGACAGAAGTGACACCCACTGTGATCTTTCCTTAACTGCAGGTACTACTACTCCCATCATGGAGCACACTCTGTTCCATGTTGGGAGCTGTAGTACCTGCAGTTAAGGAAAGATCACAGTGGATGTCACTCTTGATACATGTGGTGATCCTCCTGTATAATGTATAGATGCAGCCGGAGAGTTGTGATTGGCTGGAACCATCTGTAGGTGTATATATATATACGTCAGTACAGGGGACCATAGAAGAGCAGCCGGCCGCATCTATACATTATACAGGAGGATCGCAAAGAACCCGGGGCGATCTGTCAATTAGTACAGGTACTACTACTCCCATCATAAAACAGTGTGTGTTCCATGCTAAGAGTAGTAAGTGTAAAACACACACACACACACCACATTTTTATTATTGTCGGCTATATTTTTAGTGCCCTGCCCGCACACATAAATTGATCCCTGTTTAAAAATTAATAAAAATGTTGTTATAAAAAAGATAAATTTCGTTAAATACAATTTTTTCCATCACTACTGTATCTTTTTTATTAAAATTTTTTATGGTACCCTACAAAATGTTATTAAAAAAGGTATCTCCATCACTTTTTTGGATCACTAGTCCAAAAGAGAATAAAAACCGCTTGAAAAAATGGCAAAGTTAAAACCCACATGGCGTTTTTTTACTCCCATAGACTTCTATGGGAGAAAAACGCCACGATTTCAGGGAAAAACATTTCAGTGGCTCAACATGCTGCGATTTTGCAAAACCGCCAAGGAGCTGAAAAACGCCAAAAAAGAGTGAAAAACCGCAAAAGCATAAAAAAAATGCCAAGCTGAAAAACGCCAAGTGGAAAAAAAATTTGCGATTTCTCATTGATTTACAGCTAACATCTGGCCGCAGCGTTTTTTGGCAGAAAAAAACGCCATGCGGCAGAATTGGCCTTTTTCTTGGCGTTTTTCCCCCCAAAAAAAACAAGTAGAAACTTAGCCTGAGTGTTGCGTAGTTTTATTTGTGGGTTTTAATTCCCTACAAGTATTTTTCCCTACATTTATCTATTTATTTATTTATTTACCACCACGTTTTATATGGGAACATTAGTAAATATGTTGGGATTTTGATAAATTGTCAGGGACACGCCCAATTTTCATCTCCCATGCCGCTTTACCTTGGAGGCCACATCCCCTTTTCTGGTTTTTCGAAGTAAAGTGGTCAGGTTTTTTTTTTCATTTTTTGGTCGCAAATTCGGGCACAGACACAATTTGTGGCGCAATGTGCCACATTTTTGTGCACAACCTGACAAAACAGGTCGGGTTTACAAAAGTAAATCAGGGCAAATGAATCTTTATAACTGCAGCTAATATGTTTTTAACCTCACCAATAACACTGCACTCTAGGTCTCTTTAGATAGGGCAGAAATTATATCTTCAGCAACACACTATGCATGGAAGGACATACAGGGAAACAGTAATGAAAGAACTTGGTGGGGAGCTGTCTAATTTATAGTTGAGAATTTAATCCTGTAGTTAACGGAAAGTCAGCCACAAAAGAAAGACAACCTGACAAAGACAGCATGTATGGAGGCAGCTGAGCAGGGATGAAGCAAATTGCTCTGCAGGAATATTGCTGGTGAGTTACCATCATATGTCTCAAATATAATTTCTTAATTACAATCATTGATAGGTAAAATGAATAACACTGCTTATCTTATTACAATAGCTCCTTTCTAGAGTTGAGTATATTGCGCAGTAAGATAAGAGTTCGTTCTTATAGGTGATGTGTTGTAAACAGAAAAAATGGGCAATTATAAAGATCCTAACAACTCTGAAGAGGGCCAAAATGTGTTAGCTAGATAACTTTAACTAGTTACTTATGGTATGGAAAGGCACAGACAGTTGGCACAGTGGAACTTCACTAAACTCAAAAGGATGCTGTCTGCCTTGCACACCAAAAATGGCTACCTTACCATGTATCTCCAACTTACACATGGTATATGCATTTAGCACAATGCACCAGAGAAAATGGGCACTAAGGCCTGCATTATGCCCTTTCAGGCCTCACTTAACCCCTTAAGGACCGGAGGTTTTTCCGTTTTTGCATTTTCGTTTTTTGCTCCTTGCCTTTAAAAAATCATAACTCTTTCAAATTTACACCTAAAAATCCATATGATGGCTTATTTTTTGCGCCACCAATTCTACTTTGTAATGACATTAGTCATTTTGCCCAAAAATCTATGGTGAAGCGGGAAAAAAAATCATTGTGCGACAAAATTGAAAAAAAAAACGCTGTTTTGTAACTTTTGGGGGCTTCCGTTTCTACGTAGTACATTTTTCGGTAAAAATGACACCTGATATGTATTCTGTAGGTCCATACGATTAAAATTATCCCCTACTTATATAGGTTTGATTTTGTCGGACTTCTGGAAAAAATCATAACTACATGCAGGAAAATTAATACGTTTAAAATTGTCATCTTCTGACCCCTATAACTTTTTTATTTTTCTGTGTATGGGGCGGTATGAGCACTCATTTTTTGCGCCGTGATCTGAAGTTTTTAACGGTACAATTTTTGCATTGATAGGACTTATTGATCATTTTAAATGATATAAAAAGTGACCAAAAATGCACTATTTTGGACTTTGGAATTTTTTTGCGCGCACGCCATTGACCGAGCGGTTTAATTAATGATATATTTTTATAATTCGGACATTTCCGCACGCGGTGATACCACATATGTTTATTTTTATTTTTATTTACACTGTGTTTTTTTTTTTTATTGGAAAAGGGGGGTGATTCAAACTTTTAATAGGGGAGGAGTTAAATGATCTTTATTCACTTTTTTTTTCACCTTTTTTTTGCAGTGTTATAGGTCCCATAGGGACCTATAACACTGCACACACTGATCTTCTATGTTGATCACTGGTTTCTCATAAGAAACCAGTGATCAACGATTCTGCCGGATGACTGCTCATGCCTGGATCTCAGGCACTGAGCAGTCATTCGGCGATCGGACAGCGAGGAGGCAGGAAGGGGCCCTCCCGCTGTCCTGTCAGCTGTTCGGGATGCCGCGATTAGCCGCGGCTATCCCGAACAGCCCGACTGAGCTAGCCGGGAACTTTCACTTTCACTTTTAGCCGCGCGGCTCAGCTTTGAGCGCGCGGCTAAAGGGTTAATAGCGCGCGGCGCCGCGATCGGCGCTGCGCGCTATTAGAGGCGGGTCCCGGCTTCACTATGACGCCGGGCCCGCCATGATATGACGCGGGGTTACTGTGTAACCCCACGTTATATCAGAAGAGCAGGACCAAGGACGTACCGGTACGTCCTTGGTCCTTAAGGGGTTAAATGACAATGTGGTGTCCCGGCACCGTATTTCATACTGTGCCTTAGTTATTAGTCCCCAAAGTCAGAGTCCCTAGGACTGTCGGGGTCCGCTTCCCTAATTAACCCCTAGTCACCCCTTAGTAACTTGATATTTATAGATATTATCTATGTAGATATGTATATGGTGTTACTCACTTGTTTTAGCGTCGCAGGACCTGCGGGTCATGTGACATGGTTCAGAACTCTATGGTATGTTGAAGGACCTTAGGTGGTTCTTGATTCACGTGTTATCCCATAATGCAATGTAACGGTGAGTGACAGTTGTTTCGGACCAATACAAAATGGTCCGCCCCTGCCCTTATAAGGGAGCTGCGGCCATTGATCGCTCTCTTGGGTTGCTGACTCTGAATGAGGTAGGACCTCCGCAACTTTCAAGTACGTTTACTAGGCCAAAGCCTTGGCCTACACCACAGCGGTTATATATATATATAATTCCCCGCTACTCTTCGCAAGATCACTGGACCTAAACGCACCCCTAAATCCAGCGGATCTATGCAAAAGAATCTTCCTAAAGCTAAATTGAGCTAATCAGATCTCAACCAACTGTCAATCGCTGCTCAACTACAAATAGACTTTATCTGGACTGTTTTTGCTATTGCCTGCTTCAGAAAATCTTCAGTAAAAGTTCCTGCAAGTTTTCAGTTGACAGTGGTTGTGGACAATCCATTTATTACACATTCAAGTATCGCTCTTGGGAAGGGTGGCGATAGGCCCCAGCAACATTACAATATTTAACCCACACCCTGGCGTCCCGAGTGACAAGGGTTAACAGCGCCCTTTATAATTCCAGAACAGCAACACCCCAACTACCCTACATATCCCATCAAGGCACCACAACAACAACAACAAGGTCAGAAGCCTTGTGAAGTCTATTTCTAAAAGAAGCTGCTGGGGTAGCTGTCTTGTCAGAAAAAATTGGATCAACACAATATTAAAAGGAATATATAGATAGATTGTGCAAGAGACCATGTTTCTAACACTTCTAATGGTAAAAATCTGTGCAGCCATCCAGGAGATATATATCTGGTTGCTAGTATTGTAATTCCTTCTTCTGTGCAATGGAGGTGGGCTGCTGTGTGAGCAATGTTTTAATAGTTTGGACATTTAAACATGCGTGAGATACCGCACACGTTTATATTTATTTATTTATTTTACATTATTTTATTTGAAAAATGGGAAAAGTGGGGAAATTTCTAACTTTTATTTGGGAAGGGGTTAAAGTAAATTTGTCATCAGTGTCACCTGCCCTAACCTGTTAGTACGGACAGGTAGTGCAGGTGACACTGATGACAACGATACTTACCTGGTCCCGTTCTGTGCATGGGTCTTCTGCAACTTTCTGCCATATCTTCTGCTCCAAGCCCAGTTTGGAGCATGGGTGGAGCTTAGTGATGTCACCACTGCTGTTTGCTAGCAGCGGGAACCAGGAGAGAACAGCAGCAGTGACAAAGCTCCGCCCATGCTCCAAGTCGGGCCCAGAGCAGAAGATACGCGTGGAAGATTGCGGAAGAACCACAGCACAGAACGAGACCAGGTAAGTATCGTTGTAATCATAGTCACTTGCACTACCTGTCTTTACTCACAGGTTAGTGCAGGGGAAACTCATGACAGATTTCCTTTAATGCACATTTATTACTTTATTATTTATTTATTTATTTATTTATTTTTTTGTCCCCATAAGGAATATTACTTGCAATCTTTAGATTGCATACACTGATAAATGCTGCTCCGAAGAAGAGCATTGATTAGTGCTATCGAGGCTCCATTGCTACAGCCTGCCATGGCTGACTGCATCATTGGAGTGCCGATTGGATGGCAAGGAGAATGGTAAGAGACCTCCCACTGTCCTCTCAACTCATCAGGATGCTACAATTTTGCTGCAAAAGTCCTGATTAGCTCACTGAGCTATCCAGGAACAGGATTTACCGCATTTAGACACTGCAATTAATTTTGATTGAGGCGATTAAAGGGTTAATGTTGGACATCGGCCCAATCAGTGATGTCCGGCAGGGGCGGACATATCGCCTGTGCAGCAGGTTCAGCTGCACAGGGGCCCAGCGTGTGAGGGGGCCCGCCCTCACACGCTGGGCCGGTCCTACCATCGGACCCAGTGCACAGGGCCACCATCAGGGGGTAAACCCATACACTTGTATGGGGCCCGGAGCTTCAGGGAGGCCCGGACGTCCCTGTACTTTTTTTTTTTCCGGCTAGTCAGTTAGTGACTGCGACTGTCACTCACTGACTCCTGGCTGGGTACCTGTCAGAACTATGACCGGGGCCGGGCCTCATAGTCTGGGGGGCAGGACTATGAGGCCCGCTCTTTCTAGGGCGCAGGCCCCTTAAGAAGTACGGCAGGGCCGGACAGGCCAGGGGCTGATGGGAGTCGACGTGCCCCGCGCAGGCACGCACGTCTACTCCAGTCACCTGACCTGTCCCGGCGCGATCTCCAGTCCAGCAGCCTCCCGACGGATCCTCCCCGTGCAGTGGAACACTGTGACAGGAGCAGCAGCTGCACCGAACCCCGGCAGGGTAAGTGAACGGGGGGGGGGGGGTTGGATGGGGGCTATGTTGTTTGCAGACTACAATGGTGATGAGAGGTGCAGCAGGGGAACAGGTGCTTGGGGTGTTATAGGGGTGATGAGAGGGGTGTTATGGGGGGTAATGAGAGGTGCAGTAGGGGTGTTATGGGGGTGATGAGAGGTGCAGGGGGGTGTTATGGGGGTGATGAGAGGTGCAGGGGGGTGTTATGGGGGTCATGAGAGGTGCAGGGGGGTGTTATGGGGGTGATGAGAGGTGCAGGGGGGTGTTATGGGGGTGATGAGAGGTGCATGGGGAGGTTATGGGGGTGATGAGAGGTGCAGGGGGGTTATGGGGGTGATGAGAGGTGCAGGGGGGTGTTATGGGGGTGATGAGAGGTGCAGGGGGGTGTTATGGGGGTGATGAGAGGTGCATGGGGAGGTTATGGGGGTGATGAGAGGTGCAGGGGGGTTATGGGGGTGATGAGAGGTGCAGGGGGGTGTTATGGGGGTGATGAGAGGGGGGTTATGGGGGTGATGAGAGATGCAGGGGGGTTATGGGGGTGATGAGAGATGCAGGGGGGGTTATGGGGGTGATTAGAGATGCAGGGGGGTTATGGGGGTGATGAGAGGGGAGTTATGGGGGTGATGAGAGATGCAGGGGGGGGGGGTTATGGGAGTGATGAGAGATGCAGGGGGGTTATGGGGGTGATGAGAGATGCAGGGGGGTTATGGGAGTGATGAGAGGTGCAGGGGGTGTTATGGGGGTGATGAGAGGTGCAGGGGGTGTTATGGGGGTGATGAGAGGGGGGGTGTTATGGGGTGATGAGAGGTGCAGGGGGGTTATGGGGGTGATAAGAGGTGCAGGAGGGTGTTATGGGGGGGAATAGAGGTGCAGGGGGTGTTATGGGGGTGGTGAGAGATGCAGGGGGGGTTATAGTAGTGATGAGGAGAGATGCAGGGGGATTATAGTAGTGATGAGGAGAGGTGTGGGGGGGTTATAGTAGTGATGAGGAGAGGTGTGGGGGGTTATAGTAGTGATGAGGAGAGGTGCGGGGGGTTATAGTAGTGATGAGGAGAGGTGCGGGGGTTATAGTAGTGATGAGGAGAGGTGTGGGGGGGTTATAGTAGTGATAAGGAGAGGTGCGGGGGGTTATAATAGTGATGAGGAGAGGTGTGGGGGGTTATAGTAGTGATGAGGAGAGGTGTGGGGGGGTTATAGTAGTGATGAGAGGTGCCTGGGGGGGTTATAGTAGTGATGAGGAGAGGTGCAGGGGGTTATAGTAGCGATGAGGAGAGGTGCGGGGGTGGTTATAGTAGTGTTGAGGAGAGGTTTGGCAGGGGTTATGGGGGTGATGAGGAATGATGAGGTATTATATTTAGTGGGTATAGTGTGTGGCAGGATTATATTTAGTGGGTACAGTGTATAGCAGTATTATATTCAGGGTACAGTGTGTGGCAGGATTATATTTAGTGAGTACAGTGTATAGCAGTATTATATTCAGGGTACAGTGTATAGCAGTATTATATTCAGAGTACGGTGTGTGGCAGGATTATATTTAGTGGGCACAGTGTATAGCAGTATTATATTCAGGGTACAGTGTATAGCAGTATTATATTTAGTGGGTACAGTGTACAGCAGTATTATATTCAGGTTACAGTGTCTGGCAGTATTATATTTAGGGTACAGTGTGGGGCAGTATTATATTTAGTAGGTACAGTGAATAGCAGTATTATATTTAGTGGGTACAGTGTATGGCAGTATTCTATTCATGGTACAGTGTGTGGCAGTATTATATTCAGGGTACAGTGTGTGGCAGGATTATATTCAGGGTACAGTTTGTGGCAGTATTATATTCAGGGTACAGTGTGGCAGGATTATATTCAGGGTACAGTGTGTGGCAGTATTATATTCAGGGTACAGTGTGTGGCAGGATTATATTCAGGGTACAGTGTGTGGCAGGATTATATTCAGGGTACAGTGTGGGGCAGTATTTTATTTAGGTTACATTTTCTGGCAAGGTTATAATGATTATTGTCTTCATGCAGAGGATGAGGATCTGCTGACAAAGTGAGGAGCCAATGATGTCTGGATGTCAGACTCTGCAGAGAAGATGGAGCTGGAGGAAGACCTGGTCTCTGGACGAGATGAAGAAGAAAAGATTACAGAGAAGATATCACTTAAGTCAGAAGACGTCACTCAGGTCACTGACATCATTGTGTGTTCTTATGACTGTCCCATCAGAGCTGTAGTCACTTGTAAGTTCTGCAGTGATGATGGGTAAAACTGTGTCCAATCTGTGTCTCTTCAGCTGTTACAAAACTACAACTCCCATTGCCAGAGGCTCTTCAGACATGATGGGAGTTTTAGCTTTCCAACAGCTGGAGAACCACTTCAACCAAGGTGATCGGTGGGGGTCTCAGGCCTTGAGTTGTGTAAGGGGCCCCGAAATTTCTGATGGCAGCCCTGCCAGTGCACATATGACAGGGAAACCAGTCTTGCCCAGTCACTAAACTGCTACTTACATCTGCCCATGGGGACTTCCTGGCTGAGGTGCGTGCAGTGAGTGACGTCATCGCAAGCACCTGGACGCTGACGTCCAGCGCAGAGCGTTCGATAACGTCACTTATAGCGCGCACCTCTGCCAGGAAGTCCTCTCAGGCAGATGTAAGTAGTGCAGGCCAGGTAAGAGTGTGTGGGTGAGTGAGAGTGTGTGTGTGTTTGTTTGTTGGGGTTATCCTACACTACCTTATGTGGGGAATCTATGCTACCTAATGTGGGGAATATATGCTATGCTACCTAATGTGGGGAATATATGCTATGCTACCTAATGTGGGGAAATTATGCAATGCTACCTAATGTGGGGAATATATGCTACATAATGTGAGGAAACTATGCTACCTAATGTGGGGGAACTGCTGCCTACCTAATGCAGATTAATGTGAGTTGCAGTGCAATTTTATGGCATATTACTTTTTTTTGGGGGGGGGGGGGGGCCCAGGCACATTCTTTGCACAGGGGCCCTCTGTTGTCTGTGTCCGCCCCTGATGTCCGGCATTAGTTGTTGGTCCTGGTTGCTTATAACTACCTGGACTAGCTGCTGAGCATGCCTCATACACCAGGGGTCTGCTGAGGACGTAAAAATACGTCCATTTGCGGAAGGGGTTAAGCAAGTGGTTTTAAAGGGGTTATCCACTGTTTAACATAAATTAATATGCTGCTGCCATGCTGGTCCTCTGCAGCTCAAGATCGGCTCAGCCTGCTCCCTTATTATCCTGTCTTTTTCCTGTTTCCAAGAAAAGCGGCTGCAGCAGAACCTGCTAGCTCACCAATCACCGGTCGCACTGGCGAATCACTCGACCCGTGATTGGCTAAAACACCAGGTCCTGCAGCAAGCAGCTTGTCTCGAAAGCAGAAAGAAGAGCAAATCAGGAGCTACAGGGGACCAGCAGCTTTTGACTTGTCTTTTCTTGCCTCAGCAGCATATTAGATTTTTTTTTTTTTAAACTGTAGATATCCTCTTGGATGTTATGGATTGGCTGGTCGGTATATGAAAGAGCTATATAAAGCTATATATAGAGATTCATTTTTAGGCTATTTAATATTCTATATTACATACATGTCCTGGAAAGCTGGAAAACACGGAATATGCCATACTAATCACTATACAAGAGCAATTATAAATCTGCTGGACCACGGTTTTAGGTCCGGTGGAAAACCGCATACAGGGCAAAAATTATTATTCATTGAAATTAATTACATACGGGCGGCATACGGCAGGGATACAGGAGCACCCGGTTTTAGCTCCCCCCAGCCGTATGTCTGAAAATGTGGTGTGAACCCAGCCTCACTGGGGAGTTAGGGTAGTTCTGTCTTGTACAGCTTCTCCCCAAATCCTGCATGGCACTCTCTTTCCTGAATCTTGTTTTTCTTTCTCACCGCTAACAAGTAGGACAAGGTTGAAAGGGGACCAGGACTTTGTTGTTCACAGTAACAGGCATTGCCCAAACATATTCTAGGTCTTTAACAAACTCTAGCTAGGGAGGCCAGTGTGATATTCTCTGTAACAGACACTGGACTACCAACCACTTCCTGTTCCTCTCAGAAGATATGTAAATTACAGTAGAGCAAGCTTATGCGTAAGTATGTGTGCACATGTAAACGCTTTATCTGCCAGCCAAACTAGATATACAGTTTTACTGCAAAACTTGGTAAAACAGTATAAAACATGTATAAAACGGTATAAGGCATTGTACAATGGCCACCCATTTTCAAATAAATATATTTAAAAAAAAAAAACCTTAGCTATAACAACCTTGTTTTCAAGGAACCCCATGGATTCCATGTTGGCATTGCAACTCAGTTATCATTTACCCTACCCATGTATACTTAAGCATTTAAGACTATCTTCCTCACAGGAAACGGGGAGATGCTGCTTTCACATGAACCATAAATTTATGTGCAGGATACTGAACATATGATCCCACGTCCTAGGGTGTTCCTTGGCAAACATGATCAGAGGACACTATTGATATTGATATGCTAAGATATTATTGATATTTCAAGTAATTTATTTGAATCATCCTATAGTTCAATATTTATTTCCTATACATTGACCTAAGTCTAGGCCAAGTCACCGTGGTACTGAGTTTCACAGGCAGAGCAGGAGGTGGATAGAAACACAAGCAGATCTAGTGTTTCTCATAAATCACCCTAAACAAGTCAAGTATACAATTGTAGATACTTATTGACTTTGTCCTATAGTCTAGTTGAAAAATGTCTGTGTGTCCTCAAAGGACACACCTGTTATCTGGAACAGTCCTTAACCAGCTTGTTAAGCGGCTTTGTCAGATCAAAGACCACATACAATGGGTACTAACTTTCACAATAGTTTAGCCCTGAGCCAAAGCCTATGTCAAAGCCAGGCATGTGCCAGTGGTATTAGGGGTTGCAATTGAAAATAAATTTCTCTTGAATAAGTACCTCTGTCCGATCGGAGGCACAACCTCGTCTCAGACAAAAGCAGTTGAGGATAAGTTATTGACTCTGGTGACAGCTTGAATGAACTTCATTATGCTGCCCCACATTTAGAAACTGTCAGGTTTTCGACTGAATTAGGTGGCAGGTGCATAAGCTGTTATCCCGTGCCCCTTGAGATAAGTACGACCCAACCATCACCTGATTCTATACACAAATGTTTATTTTAATGAATCTCAGCAATACAGAAAAACATATGTAAATCATACGGCTGATCCTATTATCTGCTGGTTAGTTTCAGATTGTTAGGCACAGCTCGTAATATGTAATGCTTTCCTTGCATTCTGCCTACATTTACTGTGTGCCAGCCTTTCTCTGCTTGAATGAACAGTTTTGTTTTTACTTTAAAGGTCTATTCACACGTACAGTATTCTTCGCAGATTTGATGCAAAGGATTTTCTGCTGCACATTTCACTGACTGAACACAGCTTGAAATCCAGCGCATCAAATCTGCGCAGAATACTGTACATGTGAACAGACCCTAAAACTGAAAATGTAGTCAGTAGTATACTACATTGGGGCAGTCAAAATATTCTTAAATAGAAAGTTATTTCCATGGAAAGTGTCACCACAAGCAAATACATGGTGGGTCACTGTTTTGGTGATGTGATATCTCCTGTCGTTCAGATTGTGTGATGATTGTGGTCAGCATGACATTGCTGAATCGTTGTTTCCAGCACGGCTGGTCCAACATTCTGGTAGAGTTTTATTCAGGTATGGGTGAACATCCTAATTTTGCCTTGATGCCATCATGGTTCGTTATAAATACTCCTTTTTCACTTATTACCTGCATCCCCCCCCCAACCCAAAAAAACCCACCCCCTCTCCTTGCTCTTGATACATTACTTTATGTGTCCAATAAATATATTTTGATATTATCTTATACATTCTTATTTTTCCTACATTCTATACTCCCTTTTTTAAATCTCTAACCATTTATATTTATTAGGGGGATTTGGGGTAATCCATCTTCTAATAACCAAGAATATATCACAAAACAGCAATTTATATAATTTACTTATCCTTATTTAATTTTATCTCCAGGTCATCCCCCAATACCCTCACCAAAGGGGAGGGAGTAAGATAAACTTCCAGTTGTTTCACTATTTCAATATACACTTCCGACCAGTATTCCTGAATTTTATTACAGACCCACAACATATGTAGGAATGCCTCTTCTCTACCACATTTTGGGCAATTACAATTTTTTCTCTAACCGGAGATAGTACAGTAGAGTACAGTCTATGAACAATATAAAACTGCACTATTTTATTATTATTATTATTATTATTATTATTATTATTATTATTATTATTCAGGGGAACCTGATTAATCCTTTTATAAATTTTCTCCCACTGTCATCATCTGTCAGTCCCAGATCTTCCTGCCATGCTCGGATACTTCCATGCTTCAGGTCTTGCCTTGGCATATGAATCAGTGCTGTATATACATAAAACATTATCTTTTTATTAATCCTACCTTTTATAAATGTTCTTATTAGTACAGGTGCAATACTAATCACCAACCCCTTTTCTATTGTGCTCCTAAAAATACTTTCCATCCTTATATATTCAAACCACGTTCCTACCCCTATTCCTCTTCTATCTTTTATCTTTTATACCTCTTCTATCTATCGTATTTAAATTATGATATTCATTTAAATTTCCTGAAATTGAGAATAGAAGAGTGGCCTACCAATCCAATTATATGTGGTTTATTCACCTATTCATGTTACAGAGTGCAACGTTTCAGCCTCACCATGAGGCTTGAGAAAGGCCTCATGGTGAGGCTGAAACGTTGCACTCTGTAACATGAATAGGTGAATAAACCACATATAATTGGATTGGTAGGTCACTCTTCTATTTTCTATTTCTTTTGTAGCGCAAGTGATGGAGGCTTCAGCTCTTTGTTTTCACTGGCTTTATCTGTGAACTACGCAAATACCTTAGATCTAAACTGTTACTACCAACAGCACTATTGTACCTATTAAAGTATAAGTTACATTATTTTTTTTAAATATTTAGAAAGTGAATAAAAAAAATAGTAATACACTGGTGCTATACAGGACTTATACCATCCCGATATCTATCTTGCACTAGGAAAGTTATTCAATAGTCAAGAGGCACACTGTTTAGGTTAACAGCAGTATACAATGTTCATTATACCTGTGAAACAAATTGCACTATGCAGTATACACCATCCGTTATAACCGTGGACCAAATTGCACTTTGCACTCTACCTTATACTTGAAGCGTTTCCTTCTTCCATTTGATATTGGTAGCGATGCAGTAATGTTCCACAGGGATCCGGACCTTCGGTGTTCTTTCAAAGATATTCTGTTGCGGGTGGTTTGTAGCTGAAACCTGCAGTTGTGGTTTGCAGTGCTGGGAGATCTTTCCCGGGCCAGCAACGTCTCAAACCAGCATGATATCTGCGGATTGCGGGAAGAGCAAGGGAGATAATGATGTCACTATTGATGCTCTACTAGTCCAAAAATCTCTCCGACGCATTTCGGAAGGAATGCGCCTTCCTTTCTCAAGGATGATGCTATCTGGACTGTCTGGCTTTTTATATGCAAACTGCAGCAATTATGTTAATGCCAGCCATATGTTTAGGCATATATGCTGTTCCCTGGATCCTGTCCCTAATGCTATATTCTTTTCTTTGGAAAAGAGCAGTATATTATTATTATAAAAGGAAACCAACCAGCCACATGATAGCAGTTAATAATGTTATTTATATGCTGGTTATAAAAAGGCAAAGGCAAACAGTTCAAAATAGGCATTAAGACCACAAGGCATTAATTTGTTAAGTGTGAAGATATTATTATTTATTAGACTAAAACAAGTACAGTAAACATGAATGAAGTAAATAACAGATTGGTACAGAGGTAGAGAATACCTACCTTATAAAATTATAAGCAGAAAGTAAATTCTGTAAGCAACAAATAAAATTAGCAAAAATTGCAACAGAGAATGATCACCGCAGAAAGTAAAAAGAACCCAAAAATATTCTTCACCTACATAAATAATAAGTACCTAAAAACTGAAAATGTTTCCCCCCCTAAGAAATAATATTGGTTTAATGATGGGGAAGGATGACAAAAAGGCCAATCTATTAAATGTCTTCTTCTCTATTGTATTTGGACATTATAATGTACATTTCCCAGTTCACCTTATTATGATTACCTTTTCTGTACTTTATGTGCATCTTTTCATTGATGGACTAAGATGCTAAGCTATGAATCTATTATATACATACTACTGTCAGAAGGTGGTTGGTTGACCTTCCACTGACATCAATAGGGCTCTCATTCGACAAGGATTCCAATTAGAAAGCAGGCAAAATCCATACTGATATTCTGCAGGAATCTGCCTCAAATTACCAAATGTGCACTTTCTTCTTGGCAAAGTAGAGGATTTAAGCTCATCCACTGAGGAAGTTTATGTGGTGACCCACGGTGATGGTGGGACCACGGGTTGTAGCAGTGTAGGTGGAGGGGCAAGATGGTATTAACCCCGGGGGCAAGGTGTGGTTAAACCCTAATGCTAATGATGCCAGAGTGGTCTTTGGGTACTGGAACCATACGAACGGTATCTCCGCTATTGCAATGGCTAGGCAGTGAAAGGAGAGTCCACAACCAAGTTATGATTTAACAGAGGCTTACTGGGTTAAGACAGGTGTTATTATCTTCACAGCTAGGCCAGAATCCCAGAGAGGTGGCCAGGAACACAGAAGGACCTCGCAGCTTGCTAGGATTAATTATACTTGTAATAGACTTTAGATGCTCGACTTTAGGCCTGGCTAGACTGTAGATAGTGACTGCAGCCATAGACTTGGACTTACTGGAATGACTGTAGATTTGAGGCCTTCCAGGTGCTGGACACTAGCACTGAGATATCTGGTCTCCACTGTTCCTCAGCAGGGAGCATAAGAGCTAAGAGAGAGTATTGTAATGGTCGCCCCCTTATATAGAGTAGGGCTGAGCCAAGGCCCATTGGTCAATCTACGGGTCATGTGTAAACCTGGTGCCCTCTGGGTAACATGTGATAACATAAAATGTGACATCTCACAGATCCTTTATACTAACTATACATTAATACATTGACTACAATTCTATTACAATAAATGACAGTATAGTAACAGCAGTAGTAACAGCAGATGAGACACTGCAGGAAGGCCCCAGGTCACTGAGGGACTCAACCTGTCAGGGCCTAAGTGTAGTGCAGGACCATGTCCTGTACTGGGACATCACATTCAGCAAGGAAATTCTGCTGTGTGAATGGGCCCAAAGTGTAGCAAAATCACCAGCAGAAAATTTGCAGCAAAATACACATATGCGAACGTACCCTTAGGCTGTAATGTCCGTTTTTCTGTTTTTGCATTTTTCCGTTTTAGGCCCTGTTCAGACCTTGTTTTTCATGCATTATCTGTTTTCTGTGCTTTCCTTTCCAGGTGTGGAAGAATTAAGCCTTTCACCCATGTGCTAGGCAGGTGTGGCCATATAACTCCAGCTCTATTCTAGTTGCTGGTTAGTTAGTGCAATAGACTTTTTCTGCTTGTGCAATAATGCTGCTATGATGTTTGTTCAATACTCTGATCATGTCTGCTTGAACAGTCACCTTGTGATATGATCTGAGTTTTTAGCCATGGTTATTTAGTCTTGTTTAGTAGATTTTAGTCTTTGTTACATTAGTCGGTTTTTAGGATTGTATTTCCATTCTGCTATGTCGCTGTTCACACTGTGAGTCTTCTTGTATCTGTTTTTTGAGTTTTTGTAACAAGACATCCCTGTGACCTTTTTGGGACTCTGGGGAATTGAGTTTTAGTAAAAGATTTCTTTGTGCTCCATGGTGGACTCTGGGAGAGTGAGTTCTAGTATCAAGACATTCCCATGTTTTCTGGAGATTTTCTGGGGGACTGAGTTTGTATTCCTGTTTGATCCTGGAGTCTGTGCTGACTCATCTGTTTCCCAGTCTTGTGTTCTGGACCTAATCTGTTTGTTAGTTATCTGTGTTCAGTGTGAACAGTGTTCTATATTTTTATCCTGTTTGGTTGATCTGATCTTTGTCCTTTGTATCTGTTTGTTAACAGTACCCTATGTTCCTGATCAGTTTTGCCTGTTTATATTCTGCCCTGTTATTATTTGTATCCTGTCCGGTATATTTGGTTGTCTAGTAGTTTTCTGTTTCTGGCCTGTGACCGACTATGTATATTGTTTGTTTTTACGCAATTTCACTTTAGCGCAGGTAGGGACTGGCTCCAAGTTGTCGATCCATCGCTTAGGATGGATGGGCAAATAGGCAGGGAGAGTGTTTTTAGGGCTCACTCTCCCTGTGCCCCCAGTCGGTCATGACATAGACCATGTTCACACAGTGAAATTATTGCAGCTGGAAAATTTCCAGCAGGTGGATTTCCAACATTCTGGAGCTAGGACCACTTGGAAATGTGCCATCTTCATAGATGGCAATGCATTTGTCAACAGATTCATCAAAATGTTCTGCAGAGGCCATAATCAGTATTTCTGCGCCAGATGTTTTCACCATGTGAATGGTGCAGCAGAAACCTATTAAAAACAATGGGAATTTCCAAGCTGAATTTTTCTGCCGGATTCCACTCGAACATTTTGCTGCATGAATATGGCCTTAGACTATGTTCATCACATTCAAATAAATTGGGTACCGCTGTGGTATATGCCGTCATCCCATTATCCTGTGCTGCCAATGTATACAACAATAATGTGTGTTTGATCGGTGAGAACCTAGCTTTACATGTGAATTTTGATGCAGATTCACTGTGGATCTCACCCCTAGCACCCCAATCAATCTCAAATCCAAGCAAATTTTGCAGCAGTTCTGACCCATGTGTGTCGGGCGCTGCCTCCGGGACGGGGACATGATGTCACAGCCACACCCCTAGTGATGTCATGCCATGCCCCTAGTGATGTCACGCCATACCCCCTCCATTCATGTCTATGGGAGGGGGCGTGATGGCTGTCAGGTCCCCTCCCATAGACATGAATGGAGGAGGGGCATGGTGTGAAGTCACTAGGGGGGCGTGGCCATGATGTCATGTCCCCGTCTCGGAGGCAGCGCCCAGCACAGATTGCCGGGTGCTACACCAAGATCACGGGGGTCCCCAGCGGCAGGACCCCTGCGATCATACATCTTATCCCCTATCCTTTGGATAGGCGATAAGATGTATAAAGCTAAAATAACCCTTTAAATTATATAAAATAGACCTTCAATTATAAAGTTATAAAAGTACAAAGCTGTTTTTTAGGCCATGAATACACCATAGTTGAGGAGTTGGTTGTTCCTAAAGTTATGTGGCCACTTTGTATGCTCATTAACTCTATATTGTTAAGCATCAGGATTTATGCACAGCTATGTGATCCTGCTAAAACTGTTGTCCTCTACCCTGGCAACATTTAAGTGGTGTCTCTAGACTGTTCACATCTAGCTCCTGTATTACTTTGGAGAGAAGTTCATTTGCTCCCAAATTGCAGCAGATGGTGTTTTATAGTTGGTCACAAATGGCTGTCAGTGAGTGTTTGTCTCTATGCCAGTAACCTAGAGTTTGGGGACTCCCTGTGAGAGTGTACCAGCACTGACTCTGCTGATAGCAGCATCTGAGAAAATGATCTGTCCTTTCTTCCTGTTGTAAAAGTAGCCAATGCAATGTTGACTAGGGATTATGGATATATACGTTTTTTTTTCATGGATTATAATAAACTGAATGCAGAACAAAAAAGCACAAGTATAAAAAAAAAATTCTAGTATTAGTATACTTTCAAGCATGACTTCATGTTTACATTTGGTCATACTCAAGTACCATATTATAGATCAATTACACACCATGATCACAGGCTTGTCCCTTTAAGGAGCTTTGTATGCAGCAATAACTAGACTTGTTTTTTTTGGGTTTAAGATGCATTGGTTAACAAACCTCAATATTTTCTTAATTTTTTTATGGTTCATGTCTTGAGCACATAGTTCTACTGTAGAAGGTAGTTATTAACCCCTTAAGGACTCAGCCCATTTTGGCCTTAAGGACTCAGACAATTAAATTTTAACGTTTTCATTTTTTCCTCCTCGCCTTCTAAAAATCATAACTCTTTTATATTTTCATCCACAGACTAGTATGAGGGCTTGTTTTTTGCGCGACCAGTTGTCCTTTGTAATGACATCACTCATTATATCATAAAATGTATGGCGCAACCAAAAAACACTATTTTTGTGGGGAAATTTAAACGAAAAACGCAATTTTGCTAATTTTGGAAGGTTTTGTTTTCACGCCGTACAATTTATGGAAAAAATTACATGTGTTCTTTATTCTGAGGGTCAATACGATTAAAATGATACCCATTATTATATACTTTTATATTATTGTTGCGCTTAAAAAAAATCACAAACTTTTTAACCAAATTAGTACGTTTATAATCCCTTTATTTTGATGACCTCTAACTTTTTTATTTTTCCGTATAAGTGGCGGTATGGGGGCTAATTTTTTGCGCCATGATCTGTACTTTTTTTTGATACCACATTTGCATATAAAAAACTTTTAATATATTTTTTATAATTTTTTTTAATAAAATGTTTTAAAAAGTAGGAATTTTGGACTTTTAAATTTTTTTTTCGTTCACGCCGTTCACCGTACGGGATCATTAACATTTTATTTTAATAGTTCGGACATTTACACACGCGGCGATACCAAATATGTCTATAAAAAATGTTTTTTACGCTTTTTGGGGGTAAAATAGGAAAAAACGGACGTTTTACTTTTTTATTGGGGGAGGGGATTTTTCACTTTTTTTTACTTTTACTTTTACATTTTTTTTACACTTGAATAGTCCCCATAGGGGACTATTCATAGCAATACCATGATTGCTAATACTGATCTGTTCTATGTATAGGACATAGAACAGATCAGTATTATCGGTCATCTCCTGCTCTGGTCTGCTCGATCACAGACCAGAGCAGGAGACGCCGGGAGCCGCACGGAGGAAGGAGAGGGGACCTCCGTGCGGCGTTATGAATGATCGGATCCCCGCAGCAGCGCTGCGGGCGATCCGATCGTTCATTTAAATCGCGAACTGCCGCAGATGCCGGGATCTGTATTGATCCCGGCACCTGAGGGGTTAATGGCGGACGCCCGCGAGATCGCGGGCGTCGGCCATTGCCGGCGGGTCCCTGGCTGCGATCAGCAGCCGGGATCAGCCGCGCATGACACGGGCATCGCTCCGATGCCCGCGGTTATGCTTAGGACGTAAATGTATGTCCTGGTGCGTTAAGTACCACCTCACCAGGACGTACATTTACGTCCTGCGTCCTTAAGGGGTTAAAGAGGTATTCCAGGAAAAAACTTTTTTTATATATATATATCAACTGGCTCCAGAAAGTTAAACAGATTTGTAAATTACTTCTATTAAAAAATCTTAATCCTTTCAGTACTTATGAGCTTCTGAATTTAAGTTTGTGCTCTCTGATGACACCTGTCCCGGGAAACGCCCAGTTTTGTAGAGGTTTGCTATGGGGATTTGCTTCTAAATTGGGCGTTTCCCGAGAAAGGTGTCATCAGAGAGGACTTAGACAGAAAAGAACAACCTTAACTTCAGAAGCTCATAAGTACTGAAAGGATTAAGATTTTTTAATAGAAGTAATTTACAAATCTGTTTAACTTTCTGGAGCCAGTTGAAATATAAAAAAAAGTTTTTTCCTGGATAACCCCTTTAAACATGGATCTTGCAAATCATTTTTATTTGCAAATTAGATTTATCTTTTATTTAATTTTTTCAATGGTTTTTGCTATTTACTTTCAAATTCCATATTCACACCTGATATCTAGTTCTTCCCTTAATTCATACAGTGGAACCTCTTTAAAAAGACAACCCCAAAATTGCATTGAAAAGTGATCTTCTATCGGAGGTGGTTTTCTTAAAGAAAATGCATAGTATATGGTGGGCTCAAAATCTATTTCAGGGAATCCCTATTAAAGGGGATCTGGTTCGAAAAAGGAAATGGTCTTCTCAATTATTTGGTCTTTTAAAGAATAGGGGATAAGATGTCTGATCGTGGGGTCCCCAGCCCATCTCGGCTGCAGCACCCCAGACATCCGATGCACGAAGCGAACTTCGCTCTGTGCCCGATGACTGGCGATTTGGGGCGGAGGCTCTTGACGTCACGTCTATGCTCCGTTTGTGACGTCACGGCCATGCCCCCTCAATGCAAGTCTATGACCATAAGATATCTATGGGGGGAGTACTCCTTTAAAGAGGTTCCTCTCTATATAGAAAAGCCTATGGAAAAAACTTCACAAACAACACCATACCTAGAGAATGCAGATTTTTTAAATTCTACAGCTGCCCCCTTCCCCCACCTAAAAAGGAAAATAACAATCTACAAGTATAACGCCATAAAAAGCATTGTTTGTGTGTTTAATTTTTCACTAAAGACTTACAATTTATGGCATATAACATCTGGCTGTAAAATTTTTAGGCACAAAAAAGAGAGAACAAGAATGATGGGAAAAACACCATAAAAAACACAGCATTTTTCAGAAAAACGCGGCGTGTGAAACCAGCCGAAGAGTGTCCCTTAAGATTCAGGTGATCATAGACTGTGCATGTGAATAGAGTATATGCCTAGGGAGATCATTGCTGCTTGATATGAAAGATGATATCACAGATTAGTCAACCGTATGGGCACAGCCTCGGGGGAGGTATGTGGAATGAATCAGATTAAACAAAATTGATACAGTGAATACTTAATCAAACAGACAAAGGTAGTCTGCACAGCTAATTAGGGGCAAATAGAGGGTCCCTCTTGTACCTCATTTAACTGACAAATTGTGCAGACAGTTTTAATGGGAGTCTGTTTAGCAGAGAGAAAGCTGCAGAGCTGACAGCTTGGCAAAATGTGGTTTCTGTAACACCACATGATGCTTATGGAAATAAGTCTGCAGCAGCTGAGCTCGACATAGGGAGACACACTCAACTAAAGGGGCCAACAGGAATGTGGATTCTGGACTTGATACCATAAAGTGGTAGAAAACAGCAGTTTACCTGCCTCTAATACATATAGTCCATATTTTTATAAAGAATTCAGGAGGCACTCACCACGGCATACTGTGTGGGCAGGGTCTTCTTTATTGCATAGTGGTCAGAAGAAGCGCAAATACCTGACGTGAAATAGCCATTACCTACCTTCGGTGTTTGACGTCCTTGTCTGACCATTTTTACTGTTACTGCATTATGCAATAAAGACCCTGTTCACACAGTATGACGTGTTGAGTGCCTCCTGAATTCTTTATACAATATGGACATCTGCTGGTATGGAGCACCTAAAACGGCCCTATGTTGGTATATAGGTTGTTTCCTGCTGCTGGCCACGGCGTCACTGCGGGTTGCTTCTATCAGGAGATGTGGAGCTGTGCCGGCTATTCACTTCCTCACTTGGCTCTAATACATATAGTATCTGGAGTGATACACTACTAAACAGCTTGGGCTGTATAATATTAGTTCAAGGTATAAGAGTGCACTCACTGCATTGACAACGTACTTTTATGTATGCATCAGATAAGATCCTGGGTTACCTGTTAAACTTATCCATAGTCAAATTACATTTATAATCAGAATTGTATGTACATAACAATACATAATATAATTTTATCAACAACTAGCCATTACAAGTGACTATTTGAAGGAAATATTTTTTTTTCCAGTGCAGAAATAGTTTTCTCTCACTTTTACCTATTCAGGTTGGCCACCCAGCCATGGAACGTTTCATACATGATTTAGGGAATTGTGTAGGAAATGTGAATATTGAGTGGTGGAGCTCTAAAGCAGTGGGGTGATCTGAAGAACTGTCAGATTTTTAAGCGGGTGCTGTTTGAGTGTTTATTGGCAAAAAAAAACCTAGGTACCCATTGTCCCACAGGGGCCCAGAGAATGTCTTTTTAGCCTTCACTGGGCCTCTATATGATAATATATATATATATATATATATATATATATATATATATGTGGTGTCCCGGCACCGTATTTCATACTGTGCCTTGGTTATTAGTCCCCAAAGTCAGAGTGCCTAGGACTAGAGGGGTTCGCTTCTCTAATTAGCCCCTAGTCACCCCTTAGTAAGTTAATATTTATGAATATTATCTTTGTAAATATGTGTGTGGTGTTACTCACTTGTTTTAGCGTCGCAGGACCTGCGGGTCATGTGACATGGTTCAGAACTCTAAGGTATGTTGAAGGACCTTAGGTGGTTCTTGAGTCACGTGTTGTCCCATAATGCCGTGTAACGGTGAGTGACAGTTGTTTTGGACCAATCCAAAATGGCCCGCCCCTGCCCATGTAAGGGAGCTGCGGCCATTGATCGCTCTCTTGGGTTGCTGTCACTGAACGAGGTAGGACCTCCGCAACTTTCAAGTACGTTTGCTAGGCCGCAGCCTTGCTGCCTCGGCCTATACCACAGCGGTTATAGACATATCATTCCCCGTTACTCTCCGCAAGATCACTGGACCTAAACTCACCCCTAAATCCAACGGATCTATGCAACCGAATCTAACAGATCTTACCCATGTTGGAATAGAAGACTGCCGTCCGACCCCTACGATCATTTTGGAACATTTAGGTACTGACTTAGAGCTGCAGTGGGATGCTATTTATTACTCACCCCCAATACCTGAATTACGTGCACCAGAGCTTGCGCATCTCTGCGTTTGTGCGATGTCTCGAGAGATATATCTCATTCCCCACTTCCAGTGTCATGGCCAAAGTGAGCTCAGGGATGGTAATATGCCATACCAGCTCTCTCTCTGTGAAGATAATGACTGTCACTGACAACAGTTTCTGCTCTAGCAGCGGTACAATCTGCATGCCACTGCATTACTCTGCAGGGTCATTGTAAAATTAAAAGTTAGGTGCCAAATTCCACCACAAAAGTGCAATACACTAAAATTAAATAGGTTTTATTAACAATGGGCGATATTGATGAACCTGTGTAACGGAAGAGTGGTACAGTTGCCTATAGCAACCAATCAGATAGCTTCTTTCATTTGTACAAGGGCCTCTAAAAAATGAAAAGCAGTCTGATTGGTTTCTATAGGCAACTGCATCACTCTTCCTCTACAAAGGTATTGAAAAAAATCTCCTCAGAGTATAAAAAGTCTTGAGAATTTGCTGCAGATTTCCTCTCACACTCCAAAACATACTGATAGGGGACAGGGACCAATATGAGTGTGCAACGCTGCAGATTCTGTGTGCGCTATATAAATAAATAATTATTATTATATTAACCTGTTGGAGATGGAGGGCTTGGGCGTCCGCCCTGGTACTTAAGGATGGAGGGCGTACCTGTACACCCTGAGTTCCGTTACCAGGGTTTGAAGCGCACTCACGAGATGAATGCACGTCAAACCCGGTGGGTCCTGACTGCTATTAGCAGCAAGGACCCAGGGTTAATGCCGGGCACCGCCAATCAGACCGATTCCCGGCATTAACCCTTTACATGCCGTGATCAAAGTTGATTGCGTTGTCTAGAAACAAAAGTAAAATGTCCCGGCAGCTCAGCGGAGCTGATCGGGGCTATTGCTACAAAATCGCGATGTCCCGATCAGCTGAGAGGACAGAGGGAGTTTGCTCACCTACCTCCTCGATGTCCGATCGGTGTTCTGCTGCTCCATGCCTGCTCAGCAGATTGGAGCAGCAGAGCATTGATAACACTGATCAATGTTATGCTATGGCATAGCATTGATCAGTAAATGCAATTAACAGATTGCATGTTGTAGCTCCCTATGGGACCTAAATAAAAAATGAAAAGGTGTTAAAAAAAGTTTTAATCCCCCTTTCCCATTTTTTAAAATTAAATAAAATATAAAAATAGTCATATGAGGTACTGGCATGTACGTAAATGCCCGAACTATTAAAATATAATGTTACTTAAACGACACGGTTGATGGCGTACACATAAAAAAAAATACCAGTGTCCAAAATTGTGCATTTTTGGTCACTTCATATACCATAAAAAATGTATAAAAAGCGATCAAAAAGTCCCATTAAAACTAATATAGTACCGATAAAAACTACAGATGGCGCCGCAAAAAAATTAGCCCTCATATAGCCCTGTATGTGTAAAAATAAAAAGTTATAAGGGCCAGAAAATGACAATTTTAAACATGTTCATTTTGGTGCATCTAGTTATAATTTTTTAAGTAGTAAAATAAAATAAAACCTACAACAATTGGGTATCCTTGTAACCGTATGGACCGATAGAATAAAGATGAGGTGTGATTTGTACTGAAAAGTGCCCTGCATAGAAACGGAAGCCCCCCAAATATTACAAAATGGTTGTTTTTTTTTAAATTTCACCCTGCAAATAAGTTTTTTTTTGTTTTGCTGCAGATTATGTTATAAAATAAGTGATGTCATTACAAAGTACAATTGATGACGCAAAAAACAAGCCCTTATATGGGTCTGTAGGTGGAAAATTGAAAGCGTTATGATTTTTAGAAGGGGAGGAGGAAAAAATGAAAGTGCACAAACGAAAATTGGCCTCGTTCTTAAGGTCAAAATGGGTTTTGTCCCCAAGGGGTTAAGATCTGCAGAATTACCTATCTGTTATTGAGATTTCACCCATTAACATGTAAGACTATGTTCACGCACAGTAAAAATGTGCTTAGAAATCAAACTTTTTTTTTCAGGGTTTCTTTTTAAATGTATGATATTTTACATTTCTGACAGCTTTTTGTATTTCATTTATTTTTTTTAAATGCTATTTCTTTAATGGCTATTGGAATTATAAATGTGTTTACCTTATTTGGGTGCTACTAATCAGCCAATTTAACAAAAGCAAAATAAATAAAAAACTGCCAATTTGACTCTGTGAATAAGCCCTATAAACGTGTAAGTGGTGTTCCATTTATATTAATAGCAGCACCTGTCAGCAGGGAGTTTTTTCAGATTTTTTTCTCAATTCAATGGATATTTCTTATTTCCATTCTTATACTAATATACTTATTTTGGAAAATGACAAGTTACACATTAATTGAAATGTAAGAATGTTCCCAGAAATGTGTCGGGAAATCAAGTAGATGTAATTGATAAATCTCTTCATTTATTGCTAGATCCAGCCTCTCAGTTACAGGCAAACAAGCAACTGCCCTTACAGGGCAATGAGATTCCCATCAGAGACCCCACTAGATATTGGCAATTGAAATGGCAAATTAACTATGGCCACAAACCAGAAGTGACAGCTCAAGTAGCCGGATATAAAGGGTGTAACAATCTAATATCGCTATCAACTGGCCAGACTTATCATATGGGCTAATCACAACAGAACCTGGGAAATAATAGCCTCCAGATGTTATTGCTTTGTTAACGCCTTCTCCCCGGAGACAAAACGCTGAATGAAAGCAGTTAGCAAACAAGGGGGTAGTATTGTAGTAATACAAAATGACAAGTAGAAGTGAGGGTCACTTTTCATAATGATAATCATTGCATAGGCATCGTAGAATAGAGTTCTGTACACAGTGATTTTTAGCCAAAGAATTGTAAATCATAAAATATTATTTTATGATAAAATTAAACATGTAGAAATTTGAATGAATGAATGAATAAACGCATGTTTTATGGCTGACATATAAATTCATTTAAATTGCACATGGTGCACATGCAATCCAGGCAGCCTACAAAAGCTAGTAACGTAGCTATAGCACGTACAAAATGCAGCAAATGCAACTGGGCCTTTAGGGATTATAATAATCATTGTAAGGGAAAAACAGGCCTATAAGTAAATGGTGCAATGACTATTTGTGAGCACACAACATTATAATAATGTTCAACAGACATCACACTGAATAAAGGCCAAGTTCACACAGTTTATAGCTAATATTTTCAGTCATTTAAAAAAAAAGCTGCAAAAAATGTTATTTTTTTCAGCCGTTTTGCATGAAATTTGTCCTTTTAATGATCGGAAATAGCAATTAAATAAGTGACAGTTTTTCCAGTTTTTCGGGTGGCTCAGGTCAAGTAACTTTACAGCCGTAAGAATTATTACCATAAAATAAATGTGTATGTGCACTAATGCCCGTTTTACTATTGAGTTCAATAAAATTGAATAGTAAAAGAAAAGGGAACATTTTTGCCAATTTTAAGGGTACAGTCCCAGGTAGCACTTACACACAGTATTTCATGCTGCTCAAAATCTGAAATATGCTGAGTAAGCGCTATGTGAGACTGTACCCTTCAGCTGCAAAAACATAATCTTTCAGGTGTCTTATGGGCCAAAAATGGGTAAAAGTATGAAGACTGGCCTGTCTGGTCTGATCCACAGAAGAGCTATTGGATCATAAATTGCCCTAAAGCTAATGCTGGCTTTAATAGAAAGGTGTCTGTGCATCACAGCTTTCTGTATATGGGACTGTAGCTACAGTCTAATCACAGTGCCCATGCTGACCCCAGTCTATAACAGAAACCATGTACAGTACAATGGGAATGTGAGCATTAGAATTGAACCTCACAAGAGGACATCATTTTAAATTTGAGGGTCAAAGGTTTAAAAGTAATATCAGGAAGTATTACTTTACTGAGAGAGTAGTGGATGCATGGAATAGCCTTCCTGCAGAAGTGGTCACTGCAAAAACAGCGAAGGAGTTTAAGCATGCATGGGAAGCATAAGGCTGTCCTTCATATAAGATAGGGCCAGGGACTATTGATAGGATTCAGATTATTGGCAGACTAGATGGGCTAAATGGTTCTTATCTGCCAACACATTCTATGTTTCTATGAACCATGGAGCAAATGAAGAAGCTGACCTGGTCTGAGGATTCCCACTTACTTTTACATCATGAGGAAAGCCATGTCTGTTTGCACTTACCTGGGAAAGAGTTGGTAATAGGATGCACTACGGGAAGTAGCAAGCCAGCAGAGGTGGTGTGATGCTCTGGGCAATGTTACATAGTTACATATTTCATAAACGAAAAAAAAAGACAAGAGCCCATCAGGGTTGACCTATATCCCTATTGTGTCCCTACTGTGTTGATCCAGAAGAAAGCAAAAAAAAAAAAACCTTATGAGACTGATTTCCCAACAACAACAATGGCAATTAGAATACATCCCTGGATCAATGTTCTACCCCTATAGATCTAGTATCCATAACCTGTAATGTTATATTTACTGTCCGGAAATGCATCTAGGTCCCTTTTAAACTCTTTTATTGTGTTCACCATGACCACTTCCTCTGGTATAAAGTTCCATAGTCTCACTGCTCTTGAAGTAAATAACTATAAATAGTTCATGGAAGAGATATTTATACTGCCCCCTGATATATTGATACATAGTTATTAGATTGTCCCCAGTGTTTTCCCATTTAATTCATGATTCCAGCTTGGATTTTTCTTCTCTGTGTGCTTAACCTCACATTATCTGTGTTAAACCTAATCTGCCACTTCTCAGCCCAAGCCAACACCCTATCTAGACCCACTTATAATAGTGCTCTGCCCTATATTGTATTAAACACTTTACAGTGCTAAGTATCATCTGAAAAGATTGATACTTTAGTATATAACCCCTTTACTCTATATTCCTTCTATTGAGAAATCTTGGTTCCTGGTATTCATGTGGATTCTCCTTTAATGCATGCAACCTATCATAGTTGTACATGGCCTTGGTGGGTCAATTCAGCCCCTGTTGTAATACATACACAAGTCATATAATTGGGGCTAGTTTTATACTGGAAAAGTTAGGCTACGGGTCACATTAAGAAAGCTTTGTACACCACGCACATATGTAAGAAAATCAGAAAAAAGGTGTTCTGATGTACACAGCGGTATCAAGTGCCTCTAGAGATGAATAGAACAAGTGCATTTCACTTGTCACTATGTTCAGTTTGCTTCACTTCAGTATACATTCTTCCACCCTATTTGGTACCATTTATTTTTGTTGCTATAGAGTCAGGGGACAGCTACCAAAGAGAAGGGCCAAAGATGTCTCTAAAGGAAAATTTTCCATATTCGTCTGAGCAAAATTGTCATACTCGTCTGAGCTAGATGGAGTAAAAAAAGGAAAGAGAACGTCTACAGTCAGAGAAGACTTCCCCTATTAATCTCTATATTTATAGAGGATCTTTAATGAATTCTCATACTGGCGGTATTATTGGTTTCTGTAGTGGAAAAGTCCTTGACTGACAAAACATCCATAGTGTATGTATATCTGGTCATAGAGAACACATGGAGCACATCACAATCCATTAGCTGCATATTAGATGTAGTAGCTACTCCCCCCCACCCCCACCCCACTCCAAAACAATATCACAAGTAGCAGAACATTTAGCAATAATATCAACTGTACGGTATCCATATAAGCATATATACATTCCATGTTGTTAGATTGATGCCCAAATTGTCATTATTTATCCCATATGGTAATGTTTGATGTAAATGACACAATTGTATGTATTTACACATGTGACAACTATTTTAAAAATGTAATATCGATTTTACCTTTTATAGTATTTTAAGTGAATAAAAAAAGAAAATGGTTGGGTAAAATTCTCCTACTGTGCATTTCTGCCAACCATTGACATCTGCTGGCCTAAGGCAAACATTTATCATATCCCCCACTTAACACTGTCCTCAGTGGAAGCTGCCCCAGGGTGGGCTTTTGTAAATTCATGTAATAGCTGCAAGCAGAAATGCAGTATGGAGAACAGACAGCTGTCAGAGTCCTAGCATACTCTGCTCGGAGGGGTGGTCATAGCTGGAGTGGGAAAGCACAAGTACAATTATTGTTAAAGATGCCTGATGCTGAAAGGGAAATATGTTAACAAGGTGTGATGGATTACACGAGACAGAAGTGATGTTTCCTGGTCCTTTCCCCACTGTGCCTTTGCCAGAGATGCTTTTAGTAATGCTTTGTCTGACTACAATAGAAACATTAATGGATGAAAATGTGGAGCCAGATCTCATGTGACAAGTGTACACATTATTTGTGAACTCTGAAGAGTTCTTTATGACATTATACTATATACAGTAAGTAAGGCAGTGCTGTGAACACCAAAACCAAGTTTCATTTGGGGGAACTGTTCTAGCTCAGTGCTGGTGAAATGATACTACAGGTCACGGCAGGTCCACACTGACATGGGTTCTGGGCGATATGGCCAGTAAGCTTATATGTTACTATGTGATGGGTCTACTTAACATCAATCACACTTCAAGTTTTCTGTTAGTTTGTTATTATGTATTATGAGACTAGAATGCCTGAAATGTCTGTAAGAACACTACAATAGCTTCTATACTTTATTTCAAGAACACAAAGAAAAATGGTAATCATCTGATTTCTGCAGTGCATAGCAGGGGGCGTAACTAGATTCCCATGGACCCACCCCCAACTAATATTTCTCCATATAGTGACCATATAGCAATAGATTCTATCAGTAACTCACAGGTGATGTCTTCTTGAAGTCAAGCTCCTTCCTTTTTTCTTCTCCAATCTCCTTCACAACTTCTTCCAGCCATGACTATTTTCTGCAGAATGTGCCAGAAAAACATCTTAGACACCTTCCTTTTCCAACAAACTTCCCAACTCTATACATTCTCCCCATCAAATGGTAATAATGCCCACCTTATTACCCCACACAGTAAAAGTGGGTAGGTTATTTGGTCCACTATTAGGTATATGTTCCCCTTTAAGTATGTCTCCAACAAAAGTTAGGTAGTTTCCCCAGTATTCAGGTAGTCCTCCCAGCAGGCCAGTATTCCCCTCAATAAGCAGGTAGTCCCTTCCATAGACAGGTAGCCCCCCATTAATAAGGTAGTCCCCATATTAGGCAAACAGTCCCCCTATTAGGCAGGTAGTCCCCAGATTAGTCATAAACCCCACTTTGGCAGGCAGGTAGTCTGCTTGCTGGTGTTCACTGGTCAAGGAATCCAGAACAATTGTCCTGAATTTCCCATCTAGCAGGCTAATTTTAAAGCGGGTGGTTTGAACAGCCGCATAATTTATAATCCGCAGGGTAAAATGGGTTGGGAGCATGGCTATTTTGTCCCTGCATAGGCACCCTCTATGCCAGGCCCTATAGAAGTGGCATTCTCTGCCTATATAGTAGATCTACCACTAGTGCCCAGGGAGAGAATCAAATGGACAGCACAATTTGACACATAACACCCTCTGTGCCACAACTTCAGTTAGATTTTATTGTACACTGGTGGCCATAGGACTTGGTGCTCTTAGCTAGTCCATGATAAATTCCCTGATATTACTTTTAAACCTTTGCCCCTCTAATTTAAAACTAAGTCTTCTTGTAGTTTTTCTTATTTTAAATATCTTCTCCACCTTTTCCATATTGATTGCCCTTATGTATTTAAAAGTCTCTATCATATCCCCTCTGTCTCTTCTTTCTTCCAAGCTATACATGTTAAGGTCCTTTAACCTTTCCTAGTAAGTTTTATCCTGCAATCCATGTACTAGTTTAGTAGTTCTTTTTTTAACTCTCTCTAGAGTATCTATATCCTTCTGGAGATACGGTCTCCAGTACTGCGCACAATACTCCAAGTGAGGTCTCACCAGTGTTCTGTACAGCGGCATGAGCACTTCTCTCTTTCTACTGCTTATTCCTGAGGGAGATACTCATGCTGCTGTACTCAACACTGATGAGACCTCACTTGGAGTATTGTGCGCAACAGATGTTGCTTTTACATGTCAGTATATCAGGGTTCTGTCAATGGGGGCTTTAGTGTGGGAGAAATATATATATATATATATATATATATGTATATATATATATATATATATATATATATATATATATTTAGATGAAACTGTGTCAGTTGTAATGTGGATATCCTCACAGTCTCCATATTAAAAACCTTGCAGTTATTGCCCATATGTGTATTCCCATACTATTTTTTTTTAATTATGAAATCAATCAATGCATTATTTACACACATAATTTATCTGATATGTTATTTAATATGTATAATGAGCTATATGTTCAGCAATTGGCTTCAATCTACTGTGTTCATACAGAGATGCTATAAACAGGACAACCATATGATGTTAACTTCAATATTAGGTTCACTTGCACTTAACTATTTATTTGTTTAAAAAAAAAAAACTTTTTCAAAGCAGTTACATTTAAAAAAATTGTTTAATATATAACATAAAATAATTATAATAGTGCCTATTATTAATCCTTTTTTTCCCTAAAGTGTCCTTTATGTCTCAAACTCACTGTCATATGAAACTACCCTTAGATGGGGGGTGGGCTGAACAGCATGCAGCTGACAGCTAATCT